>NC_092751.1:24985084-25180965 GCF_047496795.1 Chiloscyllium punctatum
AGGCTGCAATATGAGGGAATGACATCCTGCAGACACACACTGCACTATGAAGGATCTCGAATAAATATCAACACGGAACACCAGAGACAAAAACAGAGCATACGTTCTGGCCTGAAACACCCATCACTGTTTCCCATCTCTAACGTGTGACTGCCCTCTTCCTAAAACCAGTAAATGATACAAGGTAACTGATTATTTTCCAGCCTTTCTTCCCCAGTATTCTCACTCACTGGGCTAAATTGCAGATGGAGTTTAATGTTGATAAATGCAAGGTATTGTACTTTGTTAAAACAAACAAAAAAAAAACACATATACAATGAAATGTAGAGCCATTGGTAGTGTTGTAGAACAGATCAACCTGGGGTTTCAGGCATAATTCTTTGAAGTTTGCTTCATATGTAGACAGGATGGTTATGAAGGTGTTTCACTTGATGTTCTTCATTGTATAGACATAGTCATAGAGATGTACTGAACGGAAACGGACCCTCTTGTACAACTTGTCCATGTCGACCAGATACCCTAACCTCATCTTGTCAATTTTGCCAACACCTGCCCATATCCGTCTGAACCCTTCCTATTAGTACACTCATCCAGATGTTTCTTTTTAAATACTTTACCTTAACCAACCTCTGGCAACTAATTCCATACGCATACAACCCTCTAAGCATAAAAGTTGCCACTGTGGTTCCTTTTAAATCTTTCCCCTCTCATCTTAAACCTTTGCCCTCTAATTGTGGACTTGCTTACCGCGGGGAAAAAAACATTGTTTGTTTACCCAATGCATGCCTCTCATGATTTGATAAACCTCTATAATTCACCTTTCAGCCCCTAATGATTTAGAGAAAACAGCCTCAGCCTATTCCGGCTCTCCCTACAGCTAAAATCCTCCAGCCCTGGCAACATCTTTGTCATTTTTTCTGCAACGTTCCAAGTTTCACAACATCTTTCCGATAGGAATGAGACTAGAATTGTACGCAATATTGCAGAAGTGGCCTAACCAATGTCCTGCACAGCCGCAACATGACCTCCCAACTCTTGCACTCAGTGGTTTGAACAATAAAGGAATGCATATTAAACACCTACTTCACTCTCCTATCTACCTGCAACTCTACATTCAAGGAAATATGACCCGCACTCCAAGGTCTCTTTGTTCAGCAACGCTGTCCAGGACTTTATCATATATAAGTCATGCTCTGATTTGCTTTTTCAAGATTTAGCACCTCGCATTAATCTAAATATACCTCCATCTGCCACTCCTCAGTCCATTGGCCCATCTGAACAAGATTCCATTTTACTCTGTGGTAACGTTCTTACCTGTTCACTACACCTCCAATTTTGATGCCATCTGCAAATATACTAGCTATATCTCCTATGTTCTCATTCGAATCATTTACATAAATGACGAATAGCAGTGGACTGTCCTTTGAGTACAGGTGTTGGGACGGTATTTTCAGGTTGCACAGAACATCCATGAGGCATGTTCTATAGGACTTTATGCAGTTCTGGTCGCCCTGTTATATCGAGAATATTATCAAGTTTGGGAGAGTTCAGAAGAAATTTATCAGGATGTTGCTGGGAATGGAGTGTTTGCATATAAGGGCAGGCTCAACAGACTCGGACATTTTCTACTGGAGCGGAGGAGGCTGAGAATTAACCGTTTAGAGGTTTGTAATATCATAAGAGGTATCGGTAATGTTGAATGGTAGGTGTCTTTTCCCTCGAGTGGGGGATTGTTTTAAGATAAGGGGAGAAAGTGTGTTAAAAGACATGGCGTCATAGAGCTGTATAGCATGGAAACAGACCCTTTGGTCCAACGTGTCCATGGCAACCAGATTGCCAAAATTATTCTCCTCCCATTTTCCGGCATTTGGTCAATTTCCATCTAAACCCTTCCCATTCATCTGTCCATCCAGATGCCTGTTAAATGTTGTAATCGTGCCAGCCTCAATACCTTCCTCTGGAGGCTCATTACACACGGACCATCCTCTACCTGAAGATATTGCCCATTAGAGCCCTTTTTTTGTCATTTCCATCCAACCTTAAACATTTGCCATCTAGTTTTTGACTGCACTACCTAGGGAAAAGACTTTGGCTATTCAATCTATCCGTTGTACCCATGATTTTACTAACCTCTAACATCAACCCGCCTCCTCTGATTCTCCAGGGAAAACAGGCTCAGCCTATTCAGCCTCTCCCTGTAACTCAAACCCTCCAATCATGGCAGTGTAAACCCTTCTTGAACCCTTTCGAGTTTGACAACATGCTTCCTACAGAGCAGGGAGACCAGAATTGCAAAAGTGGCCCGAACCAATGTGCTGTACAGTCTCAGTCCAGTCTCCGAACGCATATACACAATGGACTTGACCAATAACATATCAAATACTTTCTTCACTGCCCTATCTACCTGCAAATCCACTTTCAAGGAAGTATAAATCTGTACTCTGAGATCATTTAGTTCAGCAACATACCCCAGGATTTTACCAGTAAGTGTATAAGTCCTGCCCTGATATGCCTTTCCAATATGCAGCATCTCACATTTATCTAAATTAAACTCTGTCTGCCACTCCTCGGCCCATTGGCCCATCTGATTAAGATCCCGTCGTAATCTGAAGTAACTTTCTTTGCTGGCCACTACACCTCCAATTTTGGTGTCATCTGCAAACGTACTAACTGTCCTATGTTCATATCGAAGTGATGGAAAGTAGCGGGCCCAGCACCAATCCCTGTGGCACTCCACTGGTCACAGGCCTCCAGTCTGCAAAACAACCCTCCACCACAACCCTCTGTCCTCTACCCTTGAGCCAGTTCTGTATCCAACTGAGTAATTCTCCCTGTATTCCATGTGATCTAATCTTGCTAACCAGTCTCCATGGGGAGCTATGTCGTATGCCTAACTGAAGCTCATATAGATCACAGCCAGCGTTCTGCCGTATTCAATCCTGTCCGTTACTCCTCAACAAAAACAAAATCAAATTAGTGTGACATGATTATCCACGCACACCCCCATTTCACGATGCATATAAAGGGCTTTTGTCCAGATCGTCGCTTTTCCTGTTCGTCAGATGCTGCCTGACCTGCTGTGCTTTTCCAGTTCCACTCTCATCTAGACTCTGATCTCCAACATCTGCAGTCCTCACTTTGGCCTATCCCTAATCAGTCCTTGCCTTTCCAAATGCATTTTAATCCTGTAGCTCATTATTCCCTCCAACACCATGCCCATCACTGATGTCAGGTTCCCCAATCTATAGTTCTTGGCTTTTTCTTTCCATTTTGTTTAATAGCAAAACTTTAGTCAAACTTCTGACTTCCAGCATCTCACCTGTGGCTATTGATGATGACAACATCTCAGCAAGGGACCCAGCAATCACTTCCTTCGCTTCCTACAAATTTATTTAGTCCACCTGATCAGGACCTGTGAGGTGATTCATTTTTACACAGCATGTGGTTCGTGAAGGGAATGCACTTTCTGAGGAAGTGATAGATTGTGGGTGAAGTTATAACATTTACAACGCATTTGGTTATGTACAAGAATAAGAGAACATTTGGACAAATCTGGGCCAAGCGCAGGTCGGTGGGACTGGTTTAACTTGGGATTATGGTCAGCATGGACTCTATGGGCCGAAAGGCAAAGACCCTGTATAACTCGATGAGTCTATGTGTGTTTGCATGTCCAAGTATGTGTCTGCATATTTCTGTTCATGTTTGTCTATTCCTGTGTGTCTATATATGTCTCTGTTAACCTCTGTTTGCATGTCTGTCTCTCTGTGCTTGTTACATGTGTTCCTGAATTAATGTATGGATCTCTGTCTCTGCATCTCTGTGCAATGGGAAATCTTCTTGTTTTTGGTGTGAATCATGAAACTGGGTCAAAACCACTCTCCCTTCCTCTCCATTTCCCTCTTTTCTAAAAGTGATACAAGCCCACACTCTGCTGGTCTGGTTTAGGTCTTTTCAATCCTTTCTCACATGTAAGGTTACTCGTAAGAGTAAAACATTAAAAATTCCAAGTTACAGGAAGTGCATTAAAATTAATCTCATCACCTTGGAAAGTGGCTCACTCGGAACTCCTTGGATATAATTGCAATGGAAATATGCTTTAATGTGTAAACTGTGTGTTGGAAATACTACCCAGTGACAAAACATTTCCACATTGCAGAAGTAGCGCAGACATTTCTCCACACGAACATGTTCCACTCTGCGTGCCTAAGTACAATGACAATCCTCTCCAAACCAACCGAGTGTGTGCATGTGCGTGAGTGTGTGCGCACGCGTGTATGCACGTGTGTGTATGTTTGGTGCAATAAAAATTCAGGTTGGATTTTGCTGCGAGCTGCTGCCCTCCCTATCTCCCTCTCAGACTGAATCCCTGATCGTTTACACACTTTAGCACCACGATTACAGTGGGGTGGGGGTGGGGGATCGGGGTGGGGGTGCAACAGAGATTGAAAACAAGATAAATCTCAGCAGCTCTGGAAGCATCTTTGGACAAAAATGAAAGTTAACGTTTTGGATCGAGTGATCCTTACTCAGAATTCATATTGGGGGATATTACATCACTTTAAACACAACAGAGACTGCCAGACCCACCCCACACAGATACACACACGAATACAGACACATAGAAGCACTCTCGATACATTGACAGTAATATAGACCTGTAGAGTGTGTCAATATTTCACTCGCTCTGTTTGGTGTGTGTCAGTATTTTTGGGTGGAGTGTGACTGTAGGACAATTTCAATATTTGCAGCTACCAAACCTGAAAGAATTGTAAAGTTTGTTGAAATGGTGTGGAACTCCAACAGGAAAGTTATATGTTGATGTAGTGTTCAGGTGTATGGCAGATGAGGATCAATGCAGCACAGTGTGAGGTGATGCTCCTTAGTAGGAAGGATATTGAAAGACAATATAAAACAGGCTGTACCGTTATAAAGGAGGTGCAGGAGCAAAGGGCCAAGGTGTATATGAGAACAGGTTACTGAAGATGTCAGGACAGGTAGGGAAAGCAGTAAATCTCACAGATTCCTTTCAGTATCTGAGCTGTTTACAGCAGGATGTGTAGGAGGGAGTCTCCGTGCTCCCTTCCTGGGAGGTGGTGGTGACGATGTGTTGTGAGCCCACCCTCCTGCCCACCGAGACTGTAGGGATTCCATTTGTACAGCTCGACTCAAAAGGGATATGGCATCAGGGCCATGGCTTCTAAGTTGTGCCGGGGGGAAATGGAGCTGCCAGTGGGTTTAAAGTGAGAATTGCCCTTCACTGAACATTGCTCCTTACTCGGTTGCTGGGTCGTTTCAGAATCTCCACTCGAGGCGTCCCATTCCTCTCCGGCTTGTACCAGGGTCCCCTGAACATGGCGGGGGGGGGGGGGTGCGGAACGTGAGGGAACAGATATCGGTCACTCCACCACTCGGCTTGACACTTACTGTCCTATTCCAGGCTGTTTCTCCTGGAATGGGAGAAAGGGAGGGACGGAGGGAGGGAGGGTGCGAGTGGGTACCTCTGCTGTTAGTGCTGGTGTAGGTCGGGGGAGATATGGTGAGGTGTCTGGAGGGAGTCAGTCCACAGTGTTGTATCCATGCAATGTTATTAGTGTGTGTGTCGGGGGGGGGGGGGGCGAATAATGGGGAGGGAGAAAGAGAAGGAAGGTACTGCAAGCAGCAGTGAGAGTGGTGGAGCATGAATGTTGTTCTGGGTCGCTGCTGCAACAGATATACAGTGAGTATGAGGAAGCAGAGAGAATACGGTGACCCTTATCCTGACAGAGCGGGGAAGGTTATGGAGTCTTGTCCTGTATTGCTAAACATTTCTTCAGACCTCGAATACTGCACTGAACCGGGTGGGGAGCTCAGACCATGCTCGGTGGGTCTGATAGTGTGACCCTTTATTGGAAGAGAATGGTCCCCCTCTGTTCTAGCCCATCTACCAGGACCTCTGTGCCCCTGTCGACAAAATGTGGTGTAATTGCCCCTTATCTGCCATGCTCGGGGTAAACTGTACAAACCAGCTCCGACATCAAAAAAGCTCAACTGGCCTTTTAAAGATGGCACCAGTGCCAGGGATCACGGAATATCCAGGGGCATCAGTGCGATGGTGAGTGCCTCCAGCCATGATGGGTGGGAGAATAGGGCTGGCATTGAATGAGAGGGACACCATGGGGTGGGGTAGTTAATGAGGTGAGTTCGATAAGGTAGCACCAGAAAGTTAGCTCGACCTTGTGCAGACAATCACTCTGTCACACTCAATGAAAATGGCGCTGAGATAAATTATGGTTTGATCCAGCCCAATGAGACGAAGACAATGTTGACCCCAATCCCAGTTACAACGCTGCAGCTGCTTGATCGATGCTCTCCATCACAGAGAAGGATCTCAACGTCACCTTCCCCTTGGGAAATATGGCAGGGCAGGAGACTGAGCTATCAGTGGGGAACCACTTTGAGACACATAATCATAATTCTATTAGTTTCAATATAGGGATGGAAAAGGATGAACTGGGTCTAAAAGGTAACGCTCTAAGTTGGAGAAAGGCCAATTTTGATGATATTAGCAAGAACTTCCAAACTGGATTGGAACAGATATTCACAGTTACGGGGCCAGCTGAGAAGAGGGAAACCTTCAAAAAGGAGATGTCAAAATCACAGAGACAGTCTGTCCCTGTTAGTGTTAAGGGTAAGGCTGATAGGTGTAAGGAATGCTGGAGGACGGGAGAAATTGAGTGTCTGGTCACGGATAAGAGGGAAGAATATGTCTGGTAGGGAGAGCAGGAGTCAA
The DNA here is from genome assembly GCF_047496795.1 of Chiloscyllium punctatum. Taxonomy (NCBI): domain Eukaryota; kingdom Metazoa; phylum Chordata; class Chondrichthyes; order Orectolobiformes; family Hemiscylliidae; genus Chiloscyllium; species Chiloscyllium punctatum. The sequence goes on from NC_092751.1 coordinate 24,991,854, forward strand.
GGTTTTTTTCAGTACTCATTCACGGGTTGAGGGTATCACTGGTTGGACCTGCATTCATTACCCATTACTAATTGCCCAGCGGGCAGTTACGAGTCACATTTCAACTCCCCCTCCCACTCTGGCGAGGACATGGAGGTCCTGTGCCTCCTTCACTGCCGCTCCCTCACCACCAGACGCCTGGAGGAAGAAACCCTCATCTTCCGCCTCGGAACACTTCAACCCCAGGGCATCAATGTGGACTTCAACAGTTTCCTGATTTCCCCTTCCCCCACCTCACCCCAGTTCCAAACTACCAGCTCAGCACTGTCCCCATGACTTGTCCTGACTTGTCCTACCTGCCTGTCTTCTTTTCCACCTACCCACTCCACCCTCCCCCCGCCCCCGACCTATCACCTTCATCCCCTCCCCCACTCACCTATTGTACTCTATGCTACTTTCTCCCCACCTCCCCTTTCCTCTAGCTTATCTCTCCACGCTTCAGGCTCTCTGCCTTTATTCCTGATGAAGGGCTTTTGCCCAAAACGTCGATTTTGCTGCTCCTCGGATGCTGCCTGAACTGCTGTGCTTTTCCAGCACCACTAATCCAGTTACGAGTCACACACAGTTCTTGGTCTGGGGTCACATGTAACCCAGGCCTGGTAAGGAGGCAGTTTGCTTCCTTCAAGGCCATCAGCGAACCTGATGGGTTTTCCAAAAATCGAAAACGATAGATTTTCCAAAAATCGAATGAAGTGACTGTCGAGAAGGGTCTAAAGCCAGTAGGAGTATACATAAGAGGGAAATCCAGAGGCCATAAAAGGGACATGAGATAGTTCTGGCAAGTAGGGTTAAGGAGAATCCAAAGGGACTCTACACATACATTAAGGACAAAGGAGTAACTCTGGAGAGTTTTGGGCCACGTAAAGATCAGCAAGGTTGCCGATGTGCAAAACCGCAGGAGATGGAGGCGATACTGAACAAGCATCGTGTGTCGGTATTGGCTGTGCAGAAGGATATGGAAGCTAAAGAACTTTGGAAATAAACCGTGACATGTTGAAAAGTGCCTGTATTACAGAGAAGGAGATGCTGGAGTTCGGAAACCCATAAAGGTGGGAAAATATTCAGGACCTGATCAGATGGACCCGAGACCTCAGTGGGAAGCGAGTGAAGTGATTGCTGGGCCCCTTGCTGAGATATTTGTATCGTCAATTGTCACAGATGAGGTACCGGAAGATTGGAGGCTTGCGAACTTGGTGCGATTATTAACAATGTTTAAGAAGGATGGTAAGGAAAAGCTAGTGAGCCTGACTTCAGGGGAGGGCAAGCTGTTGATAAAGATTATGAGGCACAAGGTTTACATGGATTTTGAAAAGCAAGGACTGATAAGTGATAGGCCACATGGATCGAAGCATGGAAAGTCGTGTCTCACTAAATTGACTGAGTATGTTCGAAGAGGTGCCTAAGAGGATTCATTGAGGCAGATGTGTATATTGTTGGTATGGACTTCAGTAAGGCAGTTTCCAACTTCCTGCATGGTAGATTGGTTGACAAGTTTAGTTCATATGGAATACAGGGAGAACTAGCTATAGGTATACAGAATTAGCCCGAGGGCAGGAGACCGAGGGTGGTGGTGAAGGATTGATTTTCGAACAGGAGGGTTGTCACCATTGGTGTGCGACAAGGGTGAGTGCTGGCTCCACTGCTTTTCACTATTCACATAAATCATTTGGATGTGATCATTGCAGCAATAGTTGCTAAGTTTGCAGATGAAACCAAAAATTATGGTGCAGTGGACAGCAAAGAAGGTTTACCTCAGAGTACAATGGAATGGGCTGACAATGGGAAGGTGGGTTTTAATCTAGATAAATGGGAGGTGCTGCATTTTGGAAATGCAAATCAGGGCAGGACATGTACACTTCATGCTAACGTCCTGGGTAGTGTTGCTGAACAAAGGGACCTTGGAATGCAGGTTCATAGTTTCTTGAAAGTAGAGTTGCAGTTAGGTAGGATAGTGAAGAGGTCATTTGGTATGCTTGCCTTTATTGGCCAGTGCTTTGACTATATGAATTGGGTGGTCCTCTTGCTGCTGTACAGCACATTACTTTGGCCACTTTTACAAGGATGTTGTCAGGATTGGAGCTATAGGCAGAGTGCGAGTAAATTGGGTTCTCACAAACTTTGATGATTGGGTTATTTTATTCCTGTAGCGTGAGGAGCATGTATAGTGTCCATAGCCAAGGTATTTTTCCCCAAAACTAGAGGGCATGGATTTCTGATGAGAGGTAAAAGATTTTAAAATGACCTAAGGAGCAACTTTTTCCCACAGAGGGTGGTGCACATGTGGAATGAGCTGCCAGAGGAGGTGGTGGAGGATTTTTACAATTATAACGTCTAAATGATATTTGGATGGGTACATGAAGAAGAAGGGTTTACATCGACATTGATCAAATGCGATTAGTTTAATTTGGGGTATCCCATCAGCATGGTCGAGTTAGTCTGAAGCGTCTTATTCTGTGCTGTGCATCTCCGAGACTCTGACTCTATCTGACCTTGCACCAATATCGTATTAATTCATCATTCCCGGACATGCTCACCTATGTTGCTAGATATGATCGAAATGTCTTCATTACAGCATTCTGAAACCTGCAAACACATCCTTCCATAACACTGACTCAGAGCATCTCTCCCTCTGTCTATTTCCCAAATCCCTCCCATTTGTTGGTGTTTAAACTGCGTCCCCACCATCCAGTTTTAATTGTCCAGTTTCAATGTGAATAACTGTCCTATATCTTTTCCTGCCCTTGAATGTTGCTCACTCAAGAGCATCAGCTTCCAACACTAAGAAGCTTAGAAACAGTGATCAAAAAAGTATTGCTTGCGTTTTCTTTGACTTCCCAGTGTCCTGCCCTGTGCTCCATGTTAGATATGGGTTTTTAACAGTTTTGAGGCACACCTTTGTAACTTGCTCTGTGCCTATTCATTGAACGCCTGTGTTATTCACTCTCTGCTGCTCATGTGCTCAGTAACATCAGGAATCCTCACAGCTGTTAGTGATTCAGACCAGGCTTCTCATTTGCCTTTGACTGACATTTGACTTAACTCAAGTTTTTGTACGTTCGGGGATTGTTTTCTGGAGGCTGTGTTTTAAGCTGCTGTGGAAATGCAGGAAGACCAGTGGCTTTGGTGACCCAACTCTGGATGAAGGATGGTGACTGTAGTTACAGTATCTGGATCTGCAACATGACCAATAAATGGAGAAGAGGCTGCAGACAGGGGAATCTCTGTAAAATGGGATGAGGGAATCACAATCAGATCAGCCATGGTTTTGAAAAATGTTGGAGCAGGATTGAATGGTTCGCTCATGCAACTTATTCAGATATTTCTGTTATTACCAAGCCAATTCCTTTTCTCTCCCAGTGTCTCACAGTGGTGGGTAGTGAGTCACCTCCTCCTGTTCCTGGGAAACAGAAATCTGGGCCTCACTAGCCTCCAGATTTCCCTGTATCCCAGTCTCGAACAATTGAGTGACTGCCTCCTGTTCCTCTGTCCCAGGCTCGAGCAGTTGAGTGACTACCTCCTGTTTCTCCCTGTTCCTGAGCAGCAGTTTCAATGCTCTGAATGATGTCACAATTGTTAAGAAAGGACTTGATAACAGGGAATTTCGAACTTGGAGCAGCATTACACAAAGGTATCTAGAAACGTCTCCACCAAACATTTTATGCAACTCGTCTTTTATTTTATTCCTGTCTCCTTTTATAAACAGGGTTCCGACAATACTCCCATATAAGAGGAAGACAGATGAAATAGATTGAAAGATTTATGGTCTATCCCTCAGCAACTCTCATTCATTCCATCCAAACCTAGTAAATGTTCCCTTTTATTGTGTTATGTAAAATGATGTAAGGAACTGGTTAACTGAATCTTTTTGTTTAGTGACGGTGACTAATGTCAGACTCTATGGATTCCAATTATCCCAGTGGAGAGTTTCCATCTTTTCATGACAAAAGGGCTCGATTCAATACGTTATCCCATAGTATGGGAGGGAGCACCACCGATAACACTAACAGGTATCGGCTGCTCCAGAGAGAGGGAGAGATCAGAAACCGAGAACATTCGACTGGAGAGTTCCAACAGTGGATCAGAATCTGAAAACGTTATACTGGAATGTTCCAACAATGGATCAGAATCTGGAAAGAATAGACTGGAATGTACCAACAATGGACAGGAGGTTATCCTATTATGTTTGGATTTTTTCTACATATTATTAGTGGCCGTTAACAGCGTGCATTAAATATGCACTTTACATTATTCAATATTTTTATTATCCTATCCTGACTATTGTTGGTGTCCCTGGTAGGTTTCACTGTCGATATATTATTTGCATTAACTATGTGCGACTATATTAATGTTCTTCTCATTTACTCTACTCTGTAAGTATTCACGCTCCAAACCACATCAAACAACAGTGAACTTGTTCATTCTTTCTCTCCTTCTTTAGTTCTGGCACTGGGCCTTGTTGGTTGACCTACTCACTTTCAGGTATGAACCAGGATTCATTGCATCACTGCTCTTGTTATTTAAATATTGAGAGCTTGGAGGTCACTGTCTTCTGTTCTGGATGCAAACTCCATTTCCTTCCTCTGCCTCCATCTCATCCCTGGCCAATAACTGAGGCTGAAACAGACCAGTCACAACTACGGTGATCCCTTTGGCCACAAGCTGATTACTGATACCATATCCTGACCATTCCTAATTTTAACTATTGACAACTGCAGATTATGCTTCACTGGGTCATCCATTCTGCTGTTTGAACCTTCAGCTAGGATACACAATCTTAATAAAGCCACTAATCTGCTGCTGCTTAACCAAATCTGAGTCAGTATTCCATGGCTTGTATCTAAAGGCAGACCAAAATCCCATCATTCCTGTACGGATTGCTTTATATTGTTGTTGGGTCTGGCAATGCCTTTACTTTAATATTCACAAGCACATCGTCACCTCTGTCTATGACACAGTCCTCAGTCTCCCTCTGTCAATTACACGAAGCCCTGTCAGTTGTTCACATTTAAACAGATTTCCTCTGTGTCTATTCTCTCTCAAATAATAATTTTCATATCGACTACCACCAACAAATACACACACACACACACACACACTCTTGCCTTATATTTCGGCAGTGGAGATACAGAGCCATACATTTGTGGAAGACCATTTACCGTCGCTCACTGCATGGGTTACAAATTTTCCCTTGGAAGACATTTTTGTAGTGCAAGTATATTTGCAATATACTGGCAAAGGTTTGCAATGGTCCCCATGCTGGGAGGGTAGTCCCGTTTATAGAGTAGTCCACGAGCACGGTGCGCATAGCTCTCCATTCTGGCTGGTCCCTTGTCCCCGTTTATGGTGCCTGGGATGGTTCTGTGAGGCAGATTCATAATTTGATGTAACTAACCATTTCAAGTGATCTGGCAATAATTTAATTGAATGCTCTCATTCTTGTGATTGGACCCACCATTGTCTCACTTCCCCAGTTACTCCCACTTCCCCGTCTCCTTATCCATATTTTCACAATATATTATCAGTTAATTAAATATTTGTTTTTCTGTACCTTTCCCTGGTGTTGTTTTGTGGCTCCCGAGTGTATCGAGTGCTGGCATTGTGAAGCTCAGAAAAAATGCAATGGTATGTGGCAGGCTGTTGCTCCATGTTGGAAAGGGGGTCCAGGAGCTTTGAGACACGTCTTTGAAACTTGGTCTGTGCATGACCACTGAAAGCCTGTGTTTGTTCCTCTCAGATGATTGTGCGGGCCTAACATAAGGAAACCCGTCGAGAATTATTGTCAAGGCACAGGTCTCTAACTTGGAGCGGATGGGGTTCTGACTGACTCCTGTTATGGAAAGGTTAGTGGAGGTGATGGGAATGGTTTGCTAGAGGTTGTGCTGTGAGCTGCAAAATACATTCAGGGAGACCTGAGGATTTGCTGAACCAACTCTGGATGGAGCATGGAGACTGTAGTTTCAGCATCTGGGTCTGTAACATGAACAACAAATGGAAAAGAGGCTGAAGAGACGAGAAGCTCTGAAACCACACAGTGTGTGTGGGGAAAGGGATCTGCCAAATCTGCCCGTGTTTTAACAAGGAGACACACATCATTTCCCTCTACCATTTAAATACACCCATGCAAATTCACCCTCTCCTTCCCACAAACAAAGACACTCCCCCTCGCTCACATGCGCACACACTCCCCCTCTCTCTCACACACGCATACCCTCTCTCTCCCTCCCAAAGACACACATACTCCCCCTCACTTTCTCACAAACACACTCTGTCTCTCTCTCCCTCCCACAGACACTGCACCTTGTTTTCAAACACCCATGCACGTGCACGCAAACACACGCACACACACACATACACACACACATCTAATCTGGAAGATGAATTTTCATTTGCCGGTTTGTATTTCCAGATGCATTATATTTTCTCAAAAATATTTACAATCTGTAGAGTCAGTCAATGAGATATTTTATGAGCTCCTAATTTGGAAATAAACCCAAACTACTTCCAGGTGAAGACGCATACAGACTCCAAACAAGATCGCTTGCCTAAAATACGTTGTCTGACTGGAGGGATCACCTCCTTTATATCGATAATACCTAAACGTATCTCCAGGCAGGACTTGAAAGGAACTCTTGGATTTGCATATTCATCAATCTATACCTGCATCTCTATTCTAAGCAATTAAAGATTTAGCAGCCATCTTAGATATGTTCAATTCATGTGCATGTGTTGTACAACCCTTTCATCTTTTCCTTATAAATTTTGTGCCTAAGGTCTTTTTCTCTCTAACACCTGACGAAGGAGCAGGACAATGAAAGCTTGTGTTTTCAAATAAACCCGTCAGACTATAACCTGGTGCCATGTAATGATTGACCTTACTCAACCCAGTCCAAAGCTAGCACCTCCATATCATGGTTTTTATTGGTTAGACAATTTTCTCTCCAAGCAAATAAATTGTTCTAACCCCGTGTGCTCTTGTCTTGCATATTAATCTTTAGTCAAGCATGTTATGCATTGCCTTGTTAAAGTCCAGATATAATACATCTTTCAGATCCCCGTTATTCAACTTGTTTGTCTTACTTTTTATAAAAAATAGAAAATCATTCAAATATGATTTATCCTTAATAAAATCATGTTGCCTTCAATGGATTGTGGTTTGACGCGCAAAGTCTCCTGTTGTTCATTCCTTAATAACAGATTCGACCAATTTGTCTTCTGTCCCAATCGTTTGCTCATATTTTTCCATTCCCGAGTGAAGTTGGTTATTCTAAGTTCATCCTTTTCCATAACCTCCACAGTCCATTTCAGTTCCCGTGAAATAGGCACGAGACTGTAAATGATCTGCTCCAATTGCTGTGTAAGGGGCATGGGTGGCTGATTGGACCCATTCTGTTCCTGCATTACACACACGATGGGCTGAATGTCCTCCTGATGTTCCTATACTATAGTTCTGATGGCTAGCATGTCCTGCACCTATACCTGACCAAGCCGCCCAAGATCTCAATGTCCTCCTCCTGTTGCTTAATGACAAGTTTGGGGGCTTATGGAATCTCCCTACTGTTTTGCCATATTTCGAGTATTGAATTGTGCAGGCACGTTGTGTTGCCCACAGTGGTAGCTCAGTGGTTAGCACTGCTGCCTCCCAGCACCAGAGATCTGGGTTCAGCTTCCGTCTGGGGTCACTGTTTGCACATTCTTCCTGTGCCTGCAAACAATAGCACAGGCTACATAAATCTCTAATTCATTATAAATAAATACTGTAATGAATTAGTAGTGTAAATGTCACACTTTAACACGACAATCACTGAAGACAGCCCTGCATCTTTCACCGAGATCTTCACCAGAAAGCACGCAAGCTGACTGACCACACGATGCCTATGCGGAATTCCAGTTCTCTCCAAGATATTCCCCTCCCGGTTTGAAATTAATTTCCTTCTAAATGTAGACTACAAATCCCACATTCAGGCTCAGTTTGAAGGCTTGAAGAGCGGATTATATTCCTGCTTTAGCTAAACACACTGAGGGTGCATTTGGCAGACAGAGGGATGCTGAGGCTGGGATTTGCTTTTCAGCTGGTGCCAGAGACGGACTCCCATAACAGTGAATGGGAGCTCGCTTTATAAAGAAAGGGGCACAATTCACTGATTGTGTTGCAGCGAATTTGCGTTTAATAAACACACTTTTACTGGATAACTGCCTGTATATTGAAAGGAGGATCAAAATTGATGAACCAAAGCGAATACAATAGTTCCTATTTTATATGTTCCGATGTTTAAACATACTAAAGGATATGAACACTGTGTGGGGGAAACTGAATTGAGGAGATTTTCACCATGAACTAGAATGGAGGATGCTCAGTGTGTTGAATGACCTCCTCATTTCCCTATGTTTCTGTGCAGTCTGTGGGAAAGCTCTGTAAATGTTGCCACCTGCTCTCAGATGTTAGGAAGCAGATCTCTGCAGGGTCAATACGGTAGTATTTGCCGTTCCAATAGTGAGGGTGGAGTCGGGTGATCTGTTTTATCCTTTCAGACCCCAGAACAGTTTGAGACAATAGAGTGTCTTGCTTGGCTGTTTCAGAGACCATTGAAGAGGTTATCACATGTCTGTGTGCCTGGAATCACGTTTAGGCCAGACCAGGAAAGCACAGGAGATTCACTTCCTGAAAGTACATTGGGGAAGGAAATTAGTGGTTACAATCGACATTGGCTTCACGGTCACTGTTAATGACTCCAGGATTTACATCTCGATATTTTATTAATTATAACGTCCACCAGCTGCAAGAGCATTAGCCTGGTCTGGATTAGTAATCCAGTGATAGTTCCACAACAGCACCATCTCCACATGGGGAGCTATCTGAAAGCACACTGAGCAGGTTATTTCTGTGCTGCTTGACAGCTCTGTCAAAAAGAACTCCCACCAATTTGAGTATCGCGACGGGACCAAGGGCGTGGTAAATGGTCAGACAGTAGGTATTCCCTTGTTATGGGATTGGACATAGCTGAGTAAATTTTCACATTGCCAGTGAGATGTCAGAGTTGGATCTGGAATGAAATAGCTTTCCCAGGGACACGGCTTGTTGTACAGCACAAGGCTTCAGTCCTATTGCAGGAATGGTGTCAGGGCCAAATGCCTTTGTCGTATCTACTGTGTTCAGCTGTTTCTCCATGTCACATACAGCAAATCAGATTGCTTAAAGGCTGAGATCTGTGATTCTGCGGGCAGCATGGCGAGGGTGAGGTGGATCATCAACTCAACATTCTGGCTGAGGACGGTGCAGATAATACAACCATGTCTTTTACACTGATGTACAGGGCTGTCCCGTGATATAGGATGGCGATATTTATGGAGTCCTCTCCTCCAGTGAGTTTAGATTAGATTAGATTACTTACAGTGTGGAAACAGGCCCTTCGGCCCAACAAGTCCACACCGCCCCGCCGAAGCGTAACCCACCCATACCCCTACATCTACATCTACATCTACCCCTTACCCAACACTACGGGCAATTTAGCATGGCCAATTCACCTGACCTGCACATCTTTGGATTGTGGGAGGAAACCGGAGCACCCGGAGGAAACCCACGCAGACACGGGGAGAACGTGCAAACTCCACACAGTCAGTCGCCTGAGGCGGGAATTGAACCCGGGTCTCCGGCGCTGCGAGGCAGCAGTGCTAACCACTGTGCCACTGTGCCACCGTGCCGCCCACAGTGGTTGGTTAATAGTCCATCGACATTTATGTCTGGATGTGGCAGCACTGCAGAACTTCGATCTGATCTGTTAGTCTTGGGATCATTTCGCCCTCTGTATCAGATGTTAGTCTGTTTCGAATATAACCAGTCAAGTACGGTAGCTTTAATGGATTGTCATCAGGTTTAGTTACACATGGTTCCGACCCTATCATGTTCACCCACACTCGTCACTGAACCATAGATCAGCTTGATGGTAATGGTAGGCTGAGGGATTATCCTGGGGAAAATGTTACAGATTATAGTTGAATACAATTCTGCTGCAGCTGTGATTCTACCGCACCACATGAATGCCCAGTTTGAGCTCCAATATGTTCAATTCAATTCTACTGACTGTCCCCCAGTTCGCACCAAGACCCATTCATCCATCAGTCTTGCACTGGTGTCTTAGCCTGGTTTCTGATGTGGTAACACTTCCATTTTCCTATTCTCATTGTGCTGAGGGTCTCTCCCTGGTGTCACGCCTCCAATTTGTTACTTTACTCAAACCCCTTAACATATGCATCTGAATCTTTTCCATTCCCCCAATGCCATCTTCTGTGTATGATGTGAATGTGTTCCCCTCTGTTTCTCTACCTGACCAAGCTCTGCAGTTTCAGATATGCCAACCCTATGCAGTTTCAGATCAAGTAATATGTGCACCTTGCATTATCGGTTACATCCCAGTGTATTCCGTGTGAGACAGAGCGTTTGAGCAGCTTTAACACACATGTATGGAACTTGGTCAAAACAGAAATTGCTGACGAAACTCAGCAGGTCTGGCAGCATCTTGTGGAGTGAAAGCAGAGTTAATTTTTCAGGACCAGTGACCCTTCCACAAAGCTCCCATTTTCTCCACCAATTTTTGCATTTTCATTTCCAGTATCCATAGTAATTTGTTTTACTGAAAACTTGTTCTGAGCTTAGTCATTTCTAGAGAAACTCAACAGGTCTGGCATCATCTGCAGAGACAGAGAAACAGAGGTAGCGTTTCAAGTCCAGCATGACACTTCTTCAGAACTGAAAAGGATTGGAAAATGATTTTTTAATCCCTTGACAGATGTGGGGAGTGGGTTGACGGGTAAAAGAGGGCGTGGCACAAGATAAACATGCTTTTAGTAGTGGTAAACAAGAAGATGATGTGAAATAGCTTTATTTTAAGATGTGAATGGGGAAAAGAGGTTCTCTCTATTGAGTGAACGATAAAGAAGATACAACCACACAAGGTCATAGGGAGAGCAGGAGGGAGATTGTACGGAAATTGGAGAACATTTATAATGGGGTCAGACTGTCAAACTGTGAAATTGTACATTAACTCCTAAAGGCTGTAAGGTACGAAAGTGTAACGTGAGTTGTTACTCGAGCTTGGGTTGTGCTGCCTTGGAATATTGCAGCAGCCCAGGGCTGAAATGTTAGCATGAGAGCAAGGTAAGTTATTGAAATGGGAAGTAATGAGAAGGTCAGGGTTATTTCTACAGACCGAGTGGGTGTGTTACTCAAAGCAGTCTCTGTTTGGTCTCGCCAACATAAAGAGACTGCATTATGAGCAGCAATGACGGGAGATCAGATTAAAAGTTTACAAGTGAAATGCTGCTTCACCCGGAAGCTATGTTTTGGGGCATTGGACAGTGAGGAGGGAAGAGATGAATGGACAAGTGTTGCAGCTTCTGTAATTGCATGGGATGGTGCAATGGGGGAGTGGGGAAACGTTCGGTGTGATGGACGGTGACACAGAGGGAACGGTCGCTGTGAAATACTGACAGTGGGCGGGAGGGGAAGATGTGTTTGATGATGCTGTCCTGCTGGAGACGGTGGAAATGGCGTAAGATGAATATGTGAATGTGGATTCTCGTGAAGGAGGAAGTGTGGACAAGGAGGAATCTATCATTGTTCGAGGGTGGAGGGGACGGATTGAGGGCAACACCGTGGAAGAGGGGACAGTCATAGCTGAAGGCCCTGTCCACCAGAGTTTGGGGATTTCTGGTTTGATGGAAAAGGAGGTCACATTAGACACAGCTCACAGGAATGTGGCATCGTCAAACAGAAACAACAGAGATGTAGAAACTTGGAGAATGGAGGCAGCCTCTGCTGATCTTGTGTTCAGCCACAGGCAGAAGATCCCCCTGAATGATTGAAAAGAACCAGGCATCTAATTTGAGGATTTCTGCCTCACGTCTGGTCTGAAGCGGAATGTGAAAATATACCCAGAGGAAGACAGTGAGTATACGTGAGCAGAAATTCAAACAGTTATCCCAAACCACTCAGTAATTTTTGTTTCTGTTCAAAAAGAAGAACTCGATAAGAAGATGAACCACCCATGGTTGACAAAGACTCTCAAGGGTATAACTGATGAGCATTAATGGAGGTCCAGATTTAGGATGTTTATTGCAGGGACCAGAAGCAGATGCGAGGCATGAATTTCAGCTGTGCTTCCTGAATTCCACACAGAAACTACTGCCATTGCTGCTCCATCCTCTTCCCTGCTCGTGTCCCCTTCGTGATTCCAGGTTCTCCCTCTCAAATTACAGAGTACATTCTCTTACATTATGGTCCCTCCCCACTTCACCTGAAACTTTAATCAAGTCTACCTACTCTGCACTAGCATCAAGCTGCGTTTAGTGCTGCCACTTTGCCTTTGGTCTCAATGTGGCTCGGCCTCTCCATTCATGCTGTTTCTACCTCCCACACATCTCACTCTGGAAAGTTTCCTTCTTTGAGTAAACCTTCTTGAAAACACCTACCCCCCTTTGCACTGAATTCACCCTGCAATCCAAATTTCAAAAGGTATAATCAGCCTTCATCTCACTCTGCTAAAGGCAACTGCACGCTGACCGTGTGGTACAAGAAGTCCCCTTCTTATATGGTTCAGGCCTGTGATGCACTTTCACTGTAGAGATCATCACCCCATTTGGACAAAGTAATTCAGGTGTTTGACCTCTTATTGGTACTCGTAACAGTTTCCTGCCGCCTTAGTATTATAACATGGAGAAAAAACAAATCACAGTATGAAGCTTGGGCTGAATGTTATTTACCTGTCATTTGAATACTGTTTCAAGTTTGCAGTGCTTTATCTGTAAATGCTTGTTCATAAAGTTAGTGTCAGATAACGTCCAGGAGGTTGAGGGGTGACATTGTAGAGGTTTATAAAATCATGAGAGGTATGAATAGAGTGAATAGACAAGGTCTTTTCCCGGGGACGGGGGAGTTCAACCATAGAAGGCATGGGTTTAAGATGAAAGAGGGAAGATTTGAAATGGACGATGGGTCAATGTTTTCACAAACAGGGTGATGTGTGTATATGGAATGAGCTGTCAGAGGAAGAGTAGGAGATGCAAGTTCAGCAACAACATTTAAAACTCAGTAGGACAAACATATGTATGGGAAAAGTTTAGAGGCATATGGACAAAATGCAATCAGATGAGACTAGTTTAGTTTGGAAAACCTGGCCAGCATGGACAAGTTGGACCAAAGGGTCTGTTTGTGCGCGATATGACTATGAATCTAGAAAGCGAGGAAAAGGGGAGAAAAGACATGATGTAGTAAATTGGCAAGAAATACAAAAACAAGCAGCAAGAACTTTTCCGAGCATATAAAAAAAGTTCAAGATGAGTGTTATCTTAGGTGTAATTAATTAGGAAAGGATGCTGAGGATAATTGGAGGATGTAACTGAATCATTGGCTACAAGGAGCAGACAGATAATTTACACCCATGTTTTGCATCATTCCTCACAGGGGAAGTTACAGTAAGTTTTTCAATGATGTAAACAAAATGGTAATATGAGGGAAGTTCTTGAACTGTCTCTAACAAAAGGAACAAGGATTTTTTTAACAGGTAAGGTTAAGAGTTGACAGGCCAGCAGTAATTCATAGCTGGTTTTAAAAGAAGTGGTCACAGTCTTGGGATCATGGCGCCCTCTCTACCAGATGTTAGTTCTGATGTTTATTAATGTAAGCAGTAAGTGTGGTAGCTTGAATGGGTTGTCATCAGGTTTAGGTACAGACGGTTCACACCGTGGCATGTTCAACCACACTCATCACTGAAGCGGAGATCGGCTTCATGGTAATGGTAGACTGAGAGATTATATTGTGGTTGAATATAATTCTACTGCTGCTGCTGCTACTACAGCAGCTGTGATTTACAACATCACATGAATGCCCAGTTTGAGCTGCAATATCTGCAATAAAATTCTGCTGCCTGTCCTCATTCGCACGGGGTCCCGGTCCCCATTCTCCCCTGTACACAGTGCCCTATCCCGCTTTCTGATGTGGGAAAATTTTCTTTTTTAAAAATTCTCGTCCTGTTTGGGTATCTTCATGATGCCATGCCTCCAATTTGTCGCATTCCTCAAAAGGATTTAACGTTTTCACCTGAATCTCTTCCCCTCTGGTAATGCCATCTTCTGTTTAAAGCGACTGTGTTTCCCTGTTTGACCATGATTAAGAGCTCTGTAGTGTTGGTGATGACAGCCTGATGTGGTTTCAGAGGAAATTAATTTGTATACCTTGCATTATCATTCACTTCCCGGTGTATGGTGCTCCATGTTGGACAGGGCGTGTGAGCAGCTTTGATCCACATGTTTGAAACTTGTTCAAAACCAGAAATTGCTGAAGACACTGACAAGTCTGACAGCATCTGTGGAGTGAAAGCAGAGTTAATCTTTCGTGTTCTGTGACTGTTCCTCAAAGCATCCAGTAAGTCCAACAATTTTTGTTTTTGTTTCAGATTTCCTGTATCCAATGATCTTTGATATATTGAAAATGTATTCTGTAACTTTTCATTTTTGAAGGAACTCAGGGGTCTGGAACATCTCAGAGACATAGAAACAATGTTAATGTTTCAAGTCCAGTGCAAATCTTCTTCAGACATGTAAAGGATTGAAAAGTGAGCGTTTTAGTATCTTGGCAGAGGTGGGAAAGAGTGTTTGGAGGCCCAGTGTGAAAGACAAATGGGCTTTAAATTATGGTGAAAGAGACACACATATATAATGGGTGTAAATAAATGTGTAAATATTAGAAATTGGTTTTCTCTGTTGAATGGAACAAAACAAGACACTAACTTAGGGAGCCCAGGAGGGAGAGTGTACGGAAAATGGAGAACAGCCATAGTGGGTTCAGGCTGTGAATTTATGGAATTGAATATTAACTCCTACAGACTGTAACGTACCAAAGTGTAAAGTGAGGTGTTACTCGAGCTTGGGTTGCACTTCACTGGAACATTGCAGCAACCTGCATTTTCTTAGATTCACTACAGTGTGGAAACAGGCCCTTCAGTCCAACAGATTTATACTGACCCTCCAAAGAGTATGCAAACCAATTCCATTCTCTACCCTAATACTGTACATAGACCCTTGACTATTGCACCTAATATCAACATCCCTGAACACAATCGGTAAGTCAGCATGGCCAGTTCACCTAACCTGCACAACTTTGAACTGTGGCAGGAAACTAGAACACCCAGAGCAAATCGAACCCAGTTCCTTGATGCTATGTGGCAGCAGTGCAAACCACTGAGACACCGCGCCATCCAGGACCCAAATATTATAAGGCCACAACTCTATACGAGCAGAAATGAAGCCATTCGGACCATCAAGTCTGCTCCGCCATTCGATCACGAATGACAGATTTTCAACCCCATTTCCCTCTTCCTGTCAGTTATTTTTGATCCCCTTGTCAAGCAAGATCTTATTTGAGTTTGTTTTAAGTATACTAAATAGAACATGGAAAATAGAACATAGAACAGTACAGCATAGAACAGGCCCTTTGGGCCACGATGTTGTCCCGAGATTTAACCCTAATGTAAAATGTAGTAATTTAACCTCTGCACCCCTCAACTCACTGCTATCCATGTGCATGTCCAGCAGTCGCTTAAATGTCCCCAATGACTCTGCTTCCACCATCAGAGCTGGCAACGCATTCCATGCATTCATAACTCTCTGCATAAAGAACCTACCTCTGACGTCTCCTTTTTACCTTCCTCATCATATCTTCAAACTATGACTTCTCGTACTAGTCAATTCTACCCTGGGGAAAAGACTCTGGGTATTGACTCTTTCTATTCCTCTCATTATTTTGCACAGATCAGATCTCCTGTCTCCTCCTTGTCTCCAGAGAGAAAGGTTAAAGCTTGTTCAACCGTTCTTCATAAAGCAGGCCCTGAGTCCAGGCAGCATCCTGGTAAACCTTCTTTGCACCCTCTCCAAAGCCGCTGTATCTTTCCGATAGTATGGGGTCCACAAGTGGACATGATATTCCAAGTGTGGTCTCACCAGGGACATGTCGAACTGCAGCAAAACCTCACTGCTCTTAAACTCTATTCCTCTGTTAATGAAAGCCAAAACACCATATGCTTTCTTGACACCCTATCCACTTGGGTGCCAAATTTGAGGGATCTATGCACTTGCGCACACAGATCCCTCTGTTCCTCCACATTGCCAAGAATACTATATTTAATGCTATATTCAGGATTCGAATTTGACCTTCCAAAATGCATCACTTCTAATTTACCCAGGTTGAACTCCTCTGCCATTTCTCAGCCCAGCTCTGCATCCTGTCTATGTCACGCTTCAGCCTACAGTCACCCTCTATACTATCGACGACACCTCCAACCTTTGTGTCATTCGCAAATTTACTAATCCACCCCACAACCACATCATCCAAGTCATTTATAAAAAACTACAAAGAGCAGAGGCCCAAGAACATAGCCCTGTAGGATTCCTCTCAACACTGTCCTCCAAGCAGAATACTTTCCATCTTCAACCAATGTCTGCCTCTGCCAGCCAGTCAATTCTGAATCCAGAGAGCCAAATCTCCCTGTATCCAATACTTCCTGACTTTATGAATGAGTCTTCCATGGGGAACCCTATCAAATGCCTTGCTAAAGTTCACATACACCACGTCCACTGCTCGACGGTCGTCGACCTGTCTTGACACCTCCTCAAAGAAATCAATAAGATTTGTGAGGAATGACCGGTCCCTCACAAAGCCATGCTGACAGATTTAATCACACAATGCTTTGCCAAATAGTCATCAATCAAATCCCTCAGTACTTTTTCCAAACTTTGCTGACCACAGACGTAAGACTGACAGCTCTCTAATTGCCAGCGATTTCCCTATTACCCTTCTTGAAATAAGGAAAACATTCGCCTCCTTCCAATCCTCCGGTATGACTCCTGTGGGGAATGAGGAGGCAAATATCCTCACCAGGATCTTAGCAACCGCCTTTCTCGCTTCCTGGAGCAGTCTAGGATAAATCTGGTCCTGGGGATGTATCCATCTTACAGTTTTCCAAAATTGCTAGCACATCAACTTCATCAATCTTGACCTGGTCAAGACTGATCTGGCCCAGCTCCTCTAAGTTTTCATTTACAACAAGTTCCCTTTGCTTGGTGAAAATCGAAGCAAAAAACTCATTTCAGGCTTCCCCGATCTGCTCAGACTCCATGCATACGTTCCCTACACTATCCCTGATCGGCCCTACCTCTTCGCTGATTATTCTCTTATTCCTCATGTATGAGAAAAATGCCTAAGATTCTCCCTAATCCTTCTTGCCAAGTCTTTTTCGTGCCCCACCATGGCTCGCCTTAGTCCATTTATGAGATCCTTTCTAGCAAGCCTGTAATCCTCTAAAGCTGTGCTCGATCCTTGCTTCCCCCATCTTCCGTAAGCTGCCTGCTTCCTTTTGACGAGACGTTCCTCTGTTCTCGTCATCCAAGGTTCCTTAATCTTACACCTTCTTACCTGTCTCAGAGGAACACATTTATGTATCACTCGCAACAGTCTCCACATATCTGCTGTGCCCTTTCTGTGGAACAATTGCTCCCAGTCTGTACTTCCCAACTCCTGTCTGACAGCATCATAATTTCCTTTGCCCTAATTAAATATCTTCCCTGGGAAACTGCTCCTTTCACTCTCCCAGACTATGCTACATGTGAGGCATTTGTGATCACTTTCACCAAAGTGCTCTTCCACCTTGAGTTCTGACACCTGTCCTGGCTCGTTGCCGAGCACCAAATCCAAAATAGCCTCTCCCCTCGTCGGTCTGTCTACATACTGAGCAAAGAAACCCTCTTGAACACACCTGACAAAAACGGCTTCATCCACACCATCTGCACCTTAGGAGGTTCCAGTTGAAGTTGGAAAAGTTGAAATCACCTATAACAATAATCCTGCTACTATTGCATTTTTCCAGAATCTGACCGCCTATGAGATCTTCAATCTCTCCACTGCTATTACGTGGTCTATAGGAAACCCACAAATGCGGTGACTGTTCCCTTGCTGTTCCTAACTTCCACCCATACTGACTGAGTAGACAAATCTTCCTCAACAACCTTCATTTCTGTAGCTGTGAGGCACTCTCTGATAAGCAATGCTATACCGTCTCCTCATTTTCCACCCACCCTGTTCTTTTTTCGATTAGATTACTTATAGTGTGGAAACAGGCCTTCAGCCCAACAAGTCCACACCAACCCTCCATAGAGCAACCCAATCAGAACCATTCCCCTGCATTTACCCCTTCATCTAACACTACATCTTCACCCAATCTGCACATTTTTGGATTATGGGAGGAAACAGGAGCACCCAGAGGAAACCCACGGGGAAAATTGCAAACTCCACACAGACAGTTCCCTGAGGTGGGAATTGAACCCGGTTTTCTTGCGCTGTGACGCAGCAGTACTAACCACTGCGCCGACCGTACCGCCCCTAAAGATTTTTAAACGTTCTAAACCCTGGAACATCAAGCAACCATCCCTGTCCCTGTGAAACCTACGTCTCCGTTATGGCCGCGACATCGTAGCCCCAAGTACTGATCCATGCTCTAATTTCAGACTCTTATTTCGGACATTCCTTGCATTAAAGCAGACCCACTTTAACTGATCCCTTTGTTTCATCGCGTGAGAAACCTTCCTGATAGGTTCAATATACCCTCTCACTGTCCCGTCTGCAACTAACCCGTCTCAGGCATGTGGTCTTATTCCTAACCCCCTGCCAAACTAGATTAAACCCGCCAGAATCACACAAGCAAACCTCCCAAACAGGCCATTTGTGCCCCTCCAGGTCAGGTGCAACCCGTCCTTCATGTACAGGGCCCACCTTACCCAGAATGTATCCCGATGGTCTAGGTATCTGAAGCCCTCCCTCCTGCACCAACCTCGCAGTCACGTGTAAAGCTGCATTCGCTGACTCATCCTCATCTCACTAGCCCGTGGCACTGGTAACAAACCTGAGATCACTACTCTACTCGTCCTGCTCTTCAGCTTCCAAACTAACTCTCTGTAGTCACTTTTCAGATCCCCAGTCACTTTCCTGGCAATATCGTTGGTGCCAAATGATCTGGTTTCCACAGCCTTCTGTGGTAAGGAATTCCACAATTTCAACAGTCTCTGGCTAAAGACGTTTCATCTTATCTTCATTCTAATGGATTTTCCCTTTGCTCAAAGCCTGCGCTCTCCTGCCAGTGCAAACGTCCTCCCAGTTTTGTCTGTATCCAGGTCATTCAGTATTCTGTAAGTTTCAACTGGATCCCCCCTCATCCTTCTAATCTCCATCGAGTATAAACCCAGAGTTCTCCAACGTTCCTCATGTGCGAAGTTTTTCATTTCTGGTGAACCTTCTCTTGACACACACCAAGGCTAATGCATCGTTCCTGAGGTATGAGGCACAAAATACTGGAAATGTGGTCTGACCAGAGCCTTCGAAAGCCTCAGAATCCCCACCATTATATCCTACTCCTCTCGAGTTGAATGACAACTTTGTGTCTGCCTTCTTAACTGACTCAACCTGCAAGTTTATCTAAGGCGAATCCTGGGCTTGGAATCCAAGTCCCTTTGTTACTCAGATTTCTGATTTTTTTTTCCCATTTAGTAAATAGTCCATGCCTGTATTCTTCATACCAAAGTGCATGACCTCACACTCTCCCACATTGTGTTCCATCTGCTACTCCTTTTCCCACTCTCCTAAACTGTCGAAATCTTTCTGCAGGCTCCCTGCCTCCTCAATACTACATGCCCCTCCACCTATCTTTGCATTATCTGCAAATGTAGCCAGAATGCATTCTGCCCCGCCACTCAGATCATTAACTTACAAAGTGAAATGTTGTGGTCCCAACATTGGCTCCTGTGGAACACTGGTAGGCACCGGCTGCCGTCCTGAGAGGGACAATTTTATTCTCACTCTGCATCCTGCCAGAGAACCAACCTTTTATCAATCGTAGTATCTGGCCTCTGACTCCATGGGTCCTTATCTTACTCTGCAGCTTCCTGTGCAGTACCAATTCAGAGGCCTTCTGGAAGTTCAGATAGATAACACTCTCTGGTCCAACCCATCATTAACTCCTCAAAGCATTCTCATAATCATGAGAGCAATGTAGGTTATTGAAATGGGGTGCAATCAGAAGGCCAGGGTCATTTCTATAGACAGAGAGGAGATGTTCCTCAAAACAGTTTTGCTTTGCCTCACTAGTGTAAAGTAGACTGCATTGTGCGCAGCAATAACAGGAGACTGGATTGAAAGTGTACACGTGAAATGCTGCTTTACCTGGAAGGTGTGTTTAGGGCCTTGGACAGTGAGGAGGGAAGAGGTGAATGGGCAAACGTTGCAGCTTCTGCATTTACATGGGAAGGTGCCATGGGGGTGTGGGGAAGTGTTCGGGATGATGGAGGGTGCCACAGAAGGAGTGGTCCCTGTGGAATACTGACAGTGGATGGGAGGGGAAGACGTGTTTGATGGTGCTGTCCTGCTGGAGGTGGTGGAAGCGGTGGAGGATGATTCGGTCAATGAAGATCCTAGTGCAGTCGGAAGTGAGGACAAGGGAGATCTATCATTGTTCTGCGGAGGAGGGGACGGAGTGAGTGCAGAAATGAGGGAGACAGGACAGACACAGCTGAAAGCTCAGTCCATCAGAGTGAAGGGTTTTCTCGTTTGAATGAAAAGGATGACATGTATGAAGCTTCCCAAAGGAATGCGGCATCATCTCACTGAAATGACAGAGGCAGGGAAACTGGGAGAATGGAGATACCCTCAGCTGATCATATGTTCAGCCACATATGTAGGTTCCCCCTCAATGATTGAAAAGAGCCAGGTATTTCAAATGCAGATTTATGTCATATATCTGGTCAAATACGTAGTGTGAAAACAGACATAGGTGAAGGTCAGCAGATGTGTGTGTGTGTGTGTGTGTGTGGTGGGGGGGGGGGGAACATTTAAGCAGATACTGCTTAATAACGCTCAGTAATGATTGACTCTGGTCAAAAAGAAGATGATATGAAGATGTGAAGATGAACCACCCATGATGCACAAAGACTGTAAAGTTTGCTAATCAATCACAAACTGAAGAATTCAGTGTGGCCACATTTAGGAAGTTTACATCTGGAACCAGAAGCAGATTGTATAAAACAAAATACAAAGAAAAATATTCCAAAACTGGCAAGATATATGAAATAAAACTAACCACAAGAGTTTTCCCATATCAAATGAAAAAAGTTCATGATCTATCTGTGACCCTTGGAAGAAAGGCAGGAGAGAATATGTGGGACATCGGGAGGATGTGACTGGGGAAGTGGTTTCAGGGAACAGGCAGAGAATTTAAAACAGTATTTTACTTCGCTCCTCACAGGGTAGGCACAAATAGGTTCAACATTATAAATAAAAATTGTAGTCAGATGAAAGTTTTGCATAGTCTCTAACAAAACAAACAAGGCCTTTCTCAAACACAAAAGTCCAAGGGTAAACAACTCATCAGCAATTCATAGCTTGCTTTAAAAGAAGTGGTTACAGAGTGACTGGTGGCACTGTGTGAAATATTCCATAACTCTCGATATTACAGGCGTGTTTCAGTGAAACAGGCGAAACTCCAATGTGGTGCCTGTTTTCAAGAAGAGAGTGAGTCTTCAAGTGTTTAGGTGTTCCCTTTGTCTGAATTATGGAGCATATTTGAGAGGCTTAATGGCCTCATGAGGCACTTTCATCCTGAGTGATTTTGAAAAAAGTAAAACTCTGCTCCTTCCTCTGATGCGTTACATACTGGAGGATGAAAATTTTGCTAAAGTTGAATTATTTTGAAAATTATCTGGAACATTGTACAAATGACATCATCCAGAGAATTCTAGAAACAGCACTCATAAGAACATTTTATAACCATGTGGGGGTATTGCGTAGGTGAGAGAGAGGGAGAGAGAAGGTGCTGCATTGCAGTGGTGAGAGTGTTGGAGGCTTATTCTGGGTAAGGCGCGAACAGATATACAGTGAGTGTGAGAGAGTAGAGAGAATACGGTGACCCTTATCTTGACAGAGCAGAGAAGGTTATTGATGCTTTTACTGTATTTCTGGACTTTTCTTTGGACCGCAGATACTGCACTCAGCTGAGTGGTGTGCTCAGATCATATTCGATGAGTCTGGCGGTGCGGCTCCCTCTGGGAAGAGAATGGTCCCGCTCTATACTAGACAATTCACTAGGACTTCCGAGCCCCTGTCGACAAGCTGTGGTGTAATTTCCCAATCTGCCATGCTCGGGGTAAACTGTGCAGGGCAGCTCCAAACTGAGAAAGCTCAACCGTGTGCCCATTGGCCTTTTAACGATTGCAGCAGTGGCACGGATCACTGAATATCCAGGGGTACTCGAGCGATGGTGTGTAACTCCAGCCATGATGTCTGGGAAAATCGGGATGGTATTGAATGAGAGGGACACCATGGGGTGGGGTGGGTAGGTAATGAGGTGAGTTCGATAAGATAACACCAGGAAACTAGCTCGGCCTCGTGCAGACATTCCTTCTGTCACACTCAATGAAAATGGCACTGAGACAAATTATTGTTCGATTCAGCCCAATGAGTCGAAGACTCTGCTGATCCCACTCCCAGGTACAACACTGCAGGGCAAATGTTTATCCAAAATTCTCCATCATCTTAACTGACACCAATATCCTGCTCACCCATCATTCCTGGAAACAGTGACCTATATTGCAAGATACTATCGAAATGTTCTCATTCCACAATTTTTAAACCTACCATCAGATCCTTCTGTGAAATTCTCTCTCAATCCCCCCTTCTCTTTTAACCAAGCTCCTCTGATTTGTTGGTATTTAAACTGATTCCCCCGCCAGCTCTCTCTGGCAGTGAGTTTCACATCCACAGCACCACTGTGTCATGCCACAATGTAGATACGGAGCTGTAAATGGAGGAAGCTGCACATCCTGTCATTTGCAGCATGAGCTGCAAGTTTCCCCACGCTGGGCAGTGATCTAACACAGTGTTACGCAGCAATGCAGTGATTGGTGTACATAGCTGTGTATGCTTGGAAGATAACTGCTCCACATTATTAGATAAATTCACTGCTATTCACTGCACAGCTCCCCATGCTGCACAGATATCCAGTCCGTGTGTATAGAACAATGCTTTTGTGTGTTCTGCACAGCGCCCTGTGCTGAAAAGATTATCAAGTCCAAGTTTATAGATCAGTGCCTGTTCGACAGATAAGTCGTGAGTTGGTGAGTTCTAAACAGTGTTAGATCCTGGACGGATTTCTAAGCAGTACACCAGCGTGGTCTACGCAGTGCTTCATGCTGAGTGGGTCACATCAGGGCTAATACGTATCCGGGCTGGATCTGAGAGGTGGATTCAATATCCGATATAATTCCTTACATGATTATCACTCCTCCAGCTCGGCCCATTCTACTGGTAAATGTGAGGAGTTGTGTTTCAGATAGAATTGACTTGGTAAAAATATTCGATATTAAGCAAAACACTATTTATTCGAATACTGTCGAAAAAAGACAACAAAAGGAAGAGGAACTTGCAATAACTTACTTCTGATGGAAAACTTAGCAGAATAATAGTTTACTTAATAGCTATACAGTAACTGCTCCAATATGGTATCGTCCAATAAGCACACTTTTTTCAAAAAACAAATGCAGGAAACAGATTGTCTCACATGCAGTTCTCCAATCCAGGAGTAAAGACCATCAATAGACAGTTCTGAGAGAAATCACAGAGAGAGTGTTTAGCACCCGGGAGAGATGTACTGCCTTCCAACCCTGCTGAGACCCCAGCAATAACGACCGAAAGGTAAAACTAAGAATCCTGGTTCTGTGAGAGTTCGACCATCAGTCCACAGGACCAGGCAGCAGCTGCAAGAACACAAGGAATAGACTGTATCTACATCGTCTATGGCCCTGTAGGTGTCTCTCAAAAAAGCCTAAAACCACCTCAGCGTTAAATGCTGGACAGACAAAAGTCAAAGTTAAACATAAATAAATAAAATAAAAAGATGCAGCAGGCCTGGTGATCAGACACAAACGGCCTCGGGAGCCCAGCAATTCCTACACTGCCAAAACACAGCAGAATCATTGAGCTTGTGAAGAGAAAGATTTATCTCGCTCCCCCACCTCTATGTTTACAACTGGAGATATGCCATTAGACCAAAAATCATCGATATCAAAATCCCACCCACACCAATTATTGTGATATATCAGAGTTGCCGTGAAATGGGTTAACTGGAGCTGTTTGTTCTGTGACTGTGATTAATAGCAGCTGAAAACGTGTTGTTGGAAAAGCGCAGCAGGTCAGGCAGCATCCAAGGAATCCAACATCCTCTGTGATTAATATCAGTCTTCCTGGACCTAACTGGGTCACTGGAGGCTTTCCCTCTTCCATAATTAGGGACTTCTTTCAACTTATAATGCCATAGTATTCGGCACAGAGTCAACCTCAACAAGATTGGGATCAGCAGCTATAGAGAAAGAGAGAAACCAGAATCTGAGAACATTGGAATGTTCCAACAATGGATTTGAATTTGAGAATATTAGACTGGAATGTTCCAACAATGGATCAGAATCTGAGAACATTAGACTGGAATTTTCTAACAATGGATCAGAATCTGGGAACATTAGACTGGAAAGTTACAACAGTGGACAGGAGTTTATCCTGGGGTCTGTATTGGCTTTCTCAGGATTGGCCACGGTTAGAGTTGAGGATACTTGCCGTACTAATGATTATTCAAGCAGGGTACTATCCCATCCTCGCTATTATTGGTGTTCCTGGTAAGTCTATCTCTGTCGATTCTATAAATGATTCTGAATGTTATTGCTATTCTGGTTGATTATATTTAACAAATACATAAAATTTCAGTCACAAACGCCACTTCCTTCTCATGCATTTCCAAACTACTTACTCATAAACATCTGAGAAGGAACAAGACTGTTCGGAACCTTGAGTCCCTTTTTACCGTGAACTATTTTCTGTCTCCATATTCTCTCTGTGCTCAAAACTGCTGACACCCCCTTCATAATATCCCCAATTTCCAGCTCTGCCTGAGTTCTGTTGCTGACTTTGCCATCACCTACCCCTTCGTTAACGACAGATTTAATGGCTCCAGTTCACTTCTGACCTCTCTTCCAGTTACAAATATTTTGACCACAAACTTGTTCTTGTCTCTACAGTTACTTCACAACAGGGACTCTTAAACAGAGTAATAATTTCACTGACTGTGTAATTCAGAGGCACGGGTTATGATTCTAAGACCATTGTCTGAAATCCTATCACAGTCGATGACTAAATTTAAATTCCAATTACAAATATTGGAGTGAAACCTAATTTCACTCATGGCAACGATAAACCATCAGGATTTCTTTTCTTCGTTTATGAATAACCTTTGGTAAAGAAACCTAACATGTTTGCCCTGTCTGAACTAAGTGTTACCTCAGATCCACAACAATATGGTTGCCGCTGTATTGCCTTGACAAATGGCCACGTGGTCAAGGGCAGTTAGGATGGACAACAAATGCTGCCCTTGGCAGTGATGCTGGCATCCCGCGAAACAACAACATTAAAGGTGAAATAACCAAGGAAATGCGGATGCTGGCGATCTGAAATAAAATTTTCCACCATCTGAAAGAATGTTGGAGAAGCTCAGCAGGTATGGCAGTCTGTCAGAAGAAACACAAATAGCGTTTCGAGTTCAG
The DNA here is from genome assembly GCF_047496795.1 of Chiloscyllium punctatum. Taxonomy (NCBI): domain Eukaryota; kingdom Metazoa; phylum Chordata; class Chondrichthyes; order Orectolobiformes; family Hemiscylliidae; genus Chiloscyllium; species Chiloscyllium punctatum. The sequence goes on from NC_092751.1 coordinate 25,017,567, forward strand.
TGAACCTATCAAAACTGAATACAACTGAGAAATAATATTATGATATCAGGGATGGCTGGAAGGGTGAGTGGGAGGTTTTTGTTGAATGGATGATGTCCAGCAAGAGAGAGAGAGAGAGAGAGAGAGAGAGAGAGAGAGAGAAGGGAAAAGCAAGCAAAATGATTGCTGATGATGGACTGGAAGGAAAACAGAATGGGAAGTTATTCTAACAATTCCCCTTTTCACATATTCCTGAATATCATATTTATTACGGGATGTCCCTGCTTACCGTGAGTAATGTTCCTCTATCTCTCGTCTCTGAGTGCGGTGATCAACTCCATCAGCAATACTTGTAGTCGCTGAGATAGAGAGAAACGTAATGTTCCATTGTCAACTGCTTCTCTGGAGAGAGGTATTGTTACTGTGCAACTGTGTGGAGATGTAACAGCTTTCTCAGCCAGGAAAAGAAACTGAGGAGACCGAGGCATTTTCAACAGTGAATGGATGCACTGTGGGTGTGTGGAATTCACTTGCTGCTGTCATCTAAAAAGTCAGTGGAGGCTCTCTGGATGGTGTTATCAGGATTGTGATGTCAGCTACTGGGTTCATTCAGGGAGCCCCGATGGTCTGGGGACCCCACTCTGGATACTGCATTTCCAGTGTGTCTGGGTCCATGGTAAACAAATGGAGCTGAGATTATACAGAAGGGAAGCTGTGTAAACTGGGAGGAGCAGGGCAATGTACTATACTCTCTGGGATTTCCAGGAACATTTGTCTAAGCTGCACCTATTCAGGTGTAAAGTGTAATACCAGCTTGTCTCAAAATTGAGGTTGTCACTGAGCTGTATCCCCTCCTTCATTATAACCTGTAGTCTCATACCAGGGACAGGACTGTGCTGGCACTCATGATGAATTAAACTGGATTGATACTGGAACTTTGCAGACAGCAGTGGGTAATATATCCACCATCTCTGAAGTGCAGTCCTCCAATATATTCACGAGCTGACTGAAGCCATCTACCTGCTGAGAGGAATGCTTTGGTTCCATTTCCACAGAGGAAGGTACAGAAACTAATTTCCAGAAATATTGGGGAAAAGAGTGACTGGTAAAAATGGGAAACTGCAGGAAATCAGAATTAATGAAGAGTATGTTATTGAAAATCTAATTGAATTGAAGTTTCATAAGTTGCTGCATCTGATGAGCTCCATCCCAGAGTGATTGAGATGAGATGAGAGCTAATGAAAGAATTACTGATTATTCTTCAAAGCTAGTGAGATTCTGGAAAGGATGCTGCAGACTGGAAAACAACTATTGTAAACTTCATTGTTTAAAACAGGATGTAGAAGGAAAACAGAAAACTAAATAGCTTGATGTCAGCTGAGGGAAAAAAAATATTGGAACCTTTTATAAGGAATGTGACAACTAGAAACTTGGAGAATAATTATATAATTTGGTTCATTCTGCCTAAATTCAGGAAAGGGAAATGATCTTTGATCAAACTGTTTATGGAGATTGTCCATTGTGACATCGACAGTTGAGAACCAATGGGAGTGGAGTATTTGTATTTTTAGAAGACGTTTGACATGTTTGAATACAGGTGAGTGGGGAATATTCAAGTCCATGGGTAGGTAGGGGTGGAATATATACCACATAGATTAAAAATTGGGTAATGGAGATACGAGAAGAATACTGTTTTTCTCTGGACTGAAGGATTGATGGTGGCAGCAGGATCAGTGTTTGGGCAATAGCTGTTCACAAGGTATAAAAATTATTCAGGTGTGAACAACAAATATCATCATGTACATTTATATTTATTAAATGGTAGAGAGGTTGGCGAGTGCTTTTGTTGAAAAGGACCTGGATGTCCTTGGTCATAAGTCACTGACAGAATTCATACGGGGGTAGGAAGTAAATGATATGTGGCTCTTCAGGCAAAATGATTGAAGTATCAAAGTTAGAATATCTTTCCCAATGATCGTGTTTTGTTGAGAAAGTATTTGGTGCTTTGTGTAAAGGTTTGGTCTGCTTTATAAACAATGATCCCTTTGTCACTGAGAGAGTGTACGGGAGTTTGACCAGACTAAACACTGGCATGATGTTACCATGAGGAGAGAGTGCAGTAACTATGTGTTTAATCTTTAGCGCTGTGAGAGAATAAGAAGTTGAAGCTTGATGGGTATGAACAGAAACTCATTATGTCCCAAACAGCTGAATGGGGTGAAAATGTCATACTTTTCATTGGATATTTGATTCACTTCAGTTTATGTGCATCTGAAGAGCTCCCATGTCGATTCACAGAGAGGTACAGGCTCTGAATGAACTCTGAACACTTTAATGCACAGTTACTGTGTGACACTGCATTGAATGTCACTTTGTACACAATCCTGTCAGCAGCCAAAATACCTTCATTCTGAAACAGTTAGTTAGTCCCCACCAGTTTCCCACCTCCACGGAGACCATGGGTCTGCCTTCTTGGAGATGGAAGATAACTTGGAGAATGGCTAAAAATGTTGGCTCCATTCCGACTGCCAGAAAACCATGTTCAAGTAACACATATATACCATGATTAATTAAGCCATGTGGGTCGATTTGGAGCAGTCTGTCTTTGTAGCCCCTGCTCCATTTGTTTGTGATGTTAGAGCATCTCTGACACTTTCCTGTTCCTGTGTTAGTGGTTTGACAAGATGAATAACCTCTTCCTGTTCCTTTGTAAGTGACTCCGGGTATGAAATGGCTCTTTCCGATCCCATGTACGTCACATGTGGGACAGAACAGACTCCCTGTCTTCCTGTGCAACAGGCAGGAGGGACTGAATGGTCCATCCTTCTTCTTGTGCAGTAGTTTTGATGGGATGAATGGCTTCCCCATATTCTTGTGAAACCAGATTGAGGTGCTGAATAAAATCCTCGTTTTACTGTGGAAATGTACTGTGCTGTTACATAAATGTTACCCAGACTTTAACAGTACGATCTTGAATGTTGTCCACGTCTTGCTGTACATGGTCACAGACTGTTTCAAGAGTTGAAGAGGGATTGTCCTGGGAATTTTGTAAGTTTCAGTGAATGCCCCCTTTTCTGCTGGCACGGTGGCTAAGCAGCTAACACTGCTGCCTCACAGCACCAGTGTCCCAGGTTCGATTCCGGCCGTGGGCAACTGTCTGTGTGGAGTTTCCGTGTTCCCCACTTGTCTGCATAAGTCTCCTCCGGGTGCTCCGGTTTCCTCCCATAGTCCGAAGATGTTCAGGCCAGGTGAATTGGCCATGCTAAATTGTCCATTATGTTAGGTGCATTAGTCAGACGGAAATGTGTCTGGGTGGGTTACTCTTCAGAGGGTCGTTGTGGACTGGTTGGGTCGTAGTGCCTGTATCCACACTGTAGGGAATCTAATCTGCTCAGTTTGGACTCAGTGGGCTGAATAGCCTCCTTCCACACTGTAGGGATTATGTGATGACAAACTGGAGATCCCTGGGCTGAGGAAGCCACGCTGAGGATCTCCTGCAGATGTGTCCCACGGCTGAGATGATTGACGCCAACCAATGATAATCATCTTCCCTTGTGCAATGAATGACTCTAAAAAGTGGAGAGGTCATAATTTATTCTAATTAAGTGCGACTTACCAGGAGGAGATTTACCAGGATGTTGCCTGAACTGGAGGGCAGGTCTTATGAGGAAACTATGAGGAGCGAGGGCTTTTCTCACTGGAGGTGTACAAGATGATGAGAGTCATAGAGAGAGTGAATAGCCAGAAGCATTTTCCCAGGGCAGAAATATCTATGACTAGGTGACATAATTTTAAGGCAATTGGAGGAAGGTTTAGGAGAGCTTTCTGCGGTAGATTCTTTACACAGAGAGTGGTGGGTGAGTCGAATGCACTGCCAACAGTGATAGTAGAGTCAAATACGTGAGGAAACTTAAGAAACTCTTGGATAGGCACATGGAACAAAGTGAACAGAAGCATGTAGATTAGTCTGATCTTAGAGTAGGATAAATGGCACAACGTCGAGTGATGAAGGTCCGAACTGTATGCATTCATATAGAACTCTGAGCTCAAAAACTGCATGAATTCATGGAAAACACCGTTATCTCACTTTTTAGATTAGAATCAATGTAAACATCATGGCATAGAGAGAGGACACAGGGAGGCAACACTTTCACCATATTGTCTAGGCATACCATTGTTAACAGTTAACCTGAAAATGCAAATTAAAAAAAGGTTTTGTGATTTACATATGAATGAAGAGACACTATCATGGTATTCTAACCTTTGAAAGGCTTAACAATCAAATTTTCAATGTATAATTTCAGTTCCATCACACTGCAAATTTGTGCTATAAATTCTGTGTTAGGATTGAGCCCTCCACTACCACCTGATGAAGGGGCGACGCTGAGGAAGCTCGTGTGCCTCCAAAGAAACCTGTTGGACTATTACCTGGTGTTGTGTTATTTTTAACTGTGTACACTCCATTCCAACACTGGCATCTTCAAATCAGTACTGTTCTTTGTTCTGTGTTCTATGGAAGTGCTCAAGAAGACTTGGACATTGAGGAAGATTTGAGACTTGGAGCAGGTCAGATTGATCTTAGTGAAGGGCAAGACAGGCTTAAGATGTGAATGACCTGCCTCTGTTTCTGATTTTCTCCCATTCTGTTATTGGAAAGTTAGTTGGTGTTATTTTCCTGGAAGGTCTTTTATGGAATGTTGCAATCAGTGAGACCAGCGGATTTTGTGAGCCATCGCTGGGTGAGATTTGGGGGCTGTATTCACAGTGAATCTGGGTCTACAACATGATCAACAAATGAAGCACAAGTTACAGAGAGGGGAAGCCATTGCTAGCCGGTTTGAGGTGTTGAATGGAACGCAGAAACATAGGACTGAGGAGCAGAAGTGGGTCATTAGAGAATTTGAGCCTTCTCCACCAGGCATGAAGATTGTGGCTGATCAGATTGTGGTCTCAGCCTCATTTTCCTGCCTGTGTCCCATTATCCGTGAAACACTTCTCTTTCAAAACTTTAGCTAACTCAGCTGTGATTACTTGTAATCAGAGAGGCACCACAAACTTTTGGGGAAGCGAATTCCTATTCGAATGGCCCTTTATGAATTTTCCCTCATCCTCTTGTGAGAATAAGAGAGTCATACTGCGTGGAAACAGATCCCTTTGTCCAAATTGTCCAGGCCAATCAGGCATTTTAATCAGATCTCGTCCCACTTGTCAGCATCTTAACCATTCCCATTTATGTACCTATCCAGATACATTTTAAACGTGTAATTGTACCCACTTTCACCACTTCCTCTGACAGTACACCCACCAGCCTCTGTATGAAAATGTTTCCCCTCAGGTCCCTTCTAAGATTGTTCCCTGTCACCTTTACTCTATGCCGTCTAGTTCTGGACGCCCCTACACTGGGAAAAAGATCTTGCCCATTCAGACCATCCATACCCCTCAGGACTTGTTAAACCTCTGTCATGTCACCATTTATTCTCTGATAGGCCAGGGGAAAAAGCCTCAACCTGTTCATCATCTCCTTGTAGCTCAAACCCTCAGGTTCCAAAAAATCCTCGTAAATCTTTTCTGCATCCTTTCAAGCTTAACAAAATCCATCCTTTAGCAGAGTCAACTGACATGTACACAGTATTCTTAATATGGCCTCACCTACGTCCTGTACAAGCGCAACAACCTACCTCTACTCCTATACTCAATGCTCTGACGATTAAGGCAAGCATGCCAACTACGTTCTTTACCACTGTACCGACCTAAACCTAACCTCGGGCAACCCTCGATGTGGATTTGGAACATTCTCCCCATGTCCGTGTGGGTTTCCTCCCAGTGTTCCAGTTTCCTTCCACTGTCCAAATGTATCCAGCTTAGAGTGGATTGGCTATGCTAAATTGCCTATAGTGCCCAGGGATGTGTTGGTTAGATAGGTTAGTCATGGGAAATGCAGGGTTACATGGATAGAGAAGGGGGGGCAGGTCGGGGGGGGTGGACAATGTTACGAGGGTCAATGTGGACTTGATGGACGGAATGTCCTGCTTCCACAATGTCGAGATTCTATAAAAACAAGAAGTTTTACAATACAAACACCCAGTGGGTATCTATCTGATCACTCTCATCTCGGTTTTGTATGTTTCAATAACATCACCTCTCATTCCAAGAGTAACCTGTTAAAGCCTTCATAAAATAAGACCCTCATCCCTGGAATGCATGAAGTGAAATATCTATGAACTGCTTACAATTTAATTATATCCTTTCTCAGGTAAGGAGACAAGAATAATCTCAGACACAGATGAAGTTAATTTTAGTTTTCTCAGTGGTGATAGTATTTGGAACTCTCTCCCCTGCAAAGCATTGGAGGCAGAGATATTGAATATGTTTGAGGCACAGACAGAAGGTTCATAAAAATAACGGAGTCAACTTTATCGGGGAATGGCAGGAATGTGCAGTGTTGGGGAAATGCTGACAGTGGTAAAAAAAATCACATTGCTCCAGCACATCCAGGAATATAATGCAAAATGAAATGATAATTTCGATAAAATGTTCAGGGGAAATTCAAGATGGTGGTTATCTGGAAGGTCTGCTTTGTTGGGCTCTGCATCACAGCACGGGCAAAGTGGTTCCCTCACCCACTCCATCACAGCCATTTACTTAAAACGCTTAGTTTTTGAAAGATTTGAGAGTTGGCAGTTGTAGTAGCTTTAGTTTGTGTAGTTTCTAAGCTCTATGAGACTTTGTTTATTAATGATCAGTCATTCGAGTTCTTCGTCTCTCGAGTTGAAATGTTGCTACAGTGTGTTCTGGGTAATAATGTGCTTAATGGTCTACCTGGAGCATTAAGGTGCGCCATTCGCCAGAAAAGCGGAAACATTTACTTTCTAGTCTTAAAAAGAGAGGGTGGATATTGTCCTATTGCAGGAGATGCACCTTGATGACAAAGAAAATTTGATATTACAACAGATCGGTCTTGATCGGGTTTATTTCTCCTCTTTTAATATTATGAGGAGGGGAGAAGCCATAATGGATAAAAAGAATCTTCCATTTAACCTACTAGATTGTATTTGACACTCACGGGAGGTTCATAATACCCAAAGCCTTGAACTATAGACTATAGTAAAGAATATAGTATTTTGAATGTTTATTGCCCCCCACCCCCACCCCCACCCCCACTCACTCCCGGCGCACCCTCTTAAATTCTTGGTAGATGCATTTTCCAAATTCAGTTATCTTGCATCGTGGCACATTATTGTCGAAGTTTTCAAAAGTCTTATGGACCCCACGGTGGACAGAATGTCCAAAAGTGCCCCAATACCCTCGTTATAAGGTAAGCAATTAGTGGATATGTGTGTGGAACGAGAGCTGGTGGATGTCTGGTGGCAGATCCACATCACAAGTAGGGATTTTATTTTCTTCTTTAACCGGCATAAGTGCCACACGGTGGTTGATATCTTCCCCATTCCTGCAACAATCTTAGATTCAGTGGCATCCTGCACAATTGGGAATATTACCATTTCTGACCATGAAGCAGTTTACTTATTGATTAAGATTAAGGGCAATATAATAGATTCGAGACACTAGCGAATGTATCCCTTTATTCTTAAGACTAGTTGGTAATTGAGTAGTTGGACTAGATTACTTACAGTGTAGAAACAGGCCCTTCGGACCAAAACGTCCACATCGACCCACCCCCTGACATATACCCCTCCACCTAACACTACAGGCAATTTAGCATGGCCAATTAACCTAACCTGCACATTTTTGGACTGTGGGAGGAAACCCACGCGGACACAGGGAGAATGTGTAAACTCCACACAGACAGTCACCTGTAGCAGGAATTGAATCCGGGTTTCTGGTGCTGTGAGAAAGCAGTGCTAATTATTGTGCCACTGTGCTGACCACTGTATTGTATTCAGGTCTTTCTTAGCCATTAATTCAGATTCAACCAGTAACTCATCCACTCTATGGGAAATTGCTAAGGCTTATGCCAAGGCAATAATTATTCCTTATGATGTCGCAGAAGGGGGAGCAGGAACGCTGGCTTGAGGCTCAGCTGAGGGCAGCAGAGAGTGAATACTGTGATTGTCCCTCAGTGGCTAAGCTGCAGAGGATCACAACGCTTCGGCCTACAGTGAATTCCACGCTCACACAGACAGCCAAGAAGTAACTTACTTTTGCAAAACAAAGGCTGTTTGAACATGGTGATAAGCCAGGCAGGTATTTATTCTATCTTGCCCGGAAAACAATCGCCCCTCTCAAGCCATTATCTCAATTAGGGAAGGTACTGGGATCCCTACCTTCAATTCCAAAATGATTAACTTCTCCTTTCCGAGATTTTTCACCGAATTATTTCAGACTGAACATTTTGAGGATAGATGGATTAAGATGGAGTTATTTTTCAAGAACCTGGGTCTTCCAGGAGTAATCCCTGAGTAGGTGTTGTGCCTTAATGCACCATTGTCGGCATTTATAAACCTATTGTCAGGGCTGATGTTTAACATGTTCCTTCACTCATACAGTCACGAACCCCTCCCTCCATCCTTAAGAGAGCCCCAAATCTCTCTGATGCTGAAGAAATGAAGACCCCGGAGGATTGTGCTTCTTACACTCCAATCTCACTATTAAATATTGGTCTCAAAATCCATCCAGAGATCTGTGCATTCAGGCTGGAAACTTTGCTGCCTCCCGTTACCAAAGAGGACCAAACATTTTGTATAAATGGCCGCAGATCTTCCTACAATGTTAAGAATTTACTCAATATGATCCAAGAGTGTCAACAACAATCTGTCCAGGGATTATTGATTTCTTTAGATGAGCGAAGGCATTTGATTGGATTGAGTGGCCAGATCTATTCTGTACATTAGAATGGTTTGGTTTCCGCAAAGTTTTTATCAAGTGGGTGAGGGTCCTTTACCGCGATCCTCTGGCTGCAGTTCTCACTAATGGTGTGGCCAACCAGTAATATTAATATTTCTCCAGGCAGCCGACAAGGTTAACACCGTTCACCATTGTTGTTTACGTTGGGGATTGAGCCACTGGCGGAGGCCATCCATAGGGATGCCAACATATCTGCCCCAGAGGTGGGATCGAAGTCTCGTAAGTTTACATTGTATGCAGATGAGGGTCTTATGTTTTTGTCAAATTCCGCAATTTCTGTAGTTCATGTGATGCAATGCATTGATTCACTTGTTGCCTTTCCGGGCGATAAGATTAATTTTATAAAGTTGGAGGCCATGCCTATGGGAGGCCTTAGGGAAATACCTGATAATGAGGGCAAATCTTGGTTTCCTTTGAAATGGTCACGGGGGTGGTTTCCCTATTTTAGTATATTTTATATTACTTACAGTGTGGAAACAGGCCCTTTGGCCCAACAAGTCCACACCGCCCCGCCGAAGCGCAACCCACCCATACCCCTACATCTACCCCTTACCTAACACTACGGGCAACTTAGCATGACCAATTCACCTGACCTGCACATCTTTGGACTGTGGGAGGAAACCGGAGCACCCGGAGGAAACCCACGCAGACACGGGGAGAACAGTGGCACAGTGGATAGCCCTGCTGCCTCACAGCGCTCGAGACCCGGGTTCAATTCCCGTGTCAGGCGGCTGACTGTGTGGAGTTTGCACATTCTCTGCGTGTCTGCGTGGGTTTCCTCCGGGTGCTCCGGTTTCCTCCCACAGTCAAAAAATGTGCAGGTTAGGTGAATTGGCCACGCTAAATTGTCCGTAGTGTTAGATGTAGGGGAATGGGTATGGGTGGGTGCGCTAATCTATATTCATTACATCTGTCTTTGATCATTTATTTAACATGAACTTTGTCCATTTGTTTGACAAAATTAAACAAGACCTTCAAAGAAGGGAGGCATTTCCAATATCCTGGCTCGGTCAGATAGCTGTTATTAAAATGAATGTCCTTCCTCATTTTCTACACCCAGTTCAAATGCTTTCTGTGATGTTTCCCAGACAGATATTTCGGAAACATAATGGCTGGTTTAGCTCTTTTATTTGGCACCATAAGCCATTCATTATCTTCTTAACAAAATTGCAACTGTCCCGCAGATTGTGAGGAGTAGATCTCCCCGATTAAAAGCTATCAATTAAGTTTTTTTTAATCGTATGTTCGTGCCTGGGCGGCTGAGGACTCAGCGTCAATGCGGCGAGACATTGAGCCCTCTCAGACAAAGTGAACCCTTATTAGTCTGTTGTTCTTAGATAAAATGACAACATTTTGGAATATTGTCATAAAATAATGATTACCAATGCTGTTAAAACTTGAAGGACAATGCGTCAGATCGAGGCAATACAGCCAAAACCATGTTTCTTACCCGTATAATTGGTATACCGGGGATAATGGATTCCAGGATTAAACTGTGGGCAGCGAGGTGGATACCTTGTTTGGGTGATTTAAAATTAGTAGTATCCCTACAGTGTGGAAACAGGTCCTTGGGCCCAGCAAGTCCACTTCGATCCTCTGAAGAGTAACCTACCCAGAACCATTCCACTACCATCCTATATTTACCCTGACTAATGCCCCAACTTACAGATCCTGGAACACGATAACCGATTGAGCAATGGCCAAGTCATCTAACATGCACATGTTTGTGATTGTGGGAGGAAACCTACGCAGACACAGTTGAGAATATACTAACTCCACACAGCCAGTCACCCAAGGCTGGAACCAAACCTGTGACCCTGGTGCGGTGAGTCAGCAGTGCAAACCACCGAGCCACCACGTGTTACTTGAAGGAGAAACAATGATACAGTTTGATCAAATAACTCGTAAGTATGGACTACCTAGTAGAGACTTCTTGTGTTTTTTTTCCAGATTAGAGATTTGATTAAAAAACACAATTTTACAAGACACTTATAGATCCAATACAGAGAAGCAGGTGATTATTGTAAAGAATATACTCTCTGTCAGTACCCTTTACCATTTGTTGGGGAGTGTCCCCTCAGACAAGACTGTGCAGCTTTGTGACGTCTGTGCGAGAGAGTTGGGGGTTGAGATCTTTTCGGAGACATGTGAGGATATTTGTAAAAATGCTCGAAGGATTTCGAACTGTAATAGAACCCATTCCATGCAGTTGAAAAATCTTCATAGGTTCTTTCTGACCCCAGATTTTCTCTCAAAATTCAAAGTGGGGTTATCTTCGGCATGTCCGAAATGCAGAATGACTACAGACACTCTTACTCATTGCATGTGGTCCTGCTGCAGGCTTCGTATATACTGGAGCACTGCGTTAGGTGTGGTAGAGTGGGTCGAGGGGACCGAATTGGAAATCAACCCGGTTTCTCTTTTCCTGGACCTGCCCAGAGTATCTTACGCAGATGCACATGGGGAAAAAAAAACCTTACTTTCTATGCTAGGAAAAATATTATGTTGTGTTGTATGTCTGAAAACTCCCGGGGTCTGTTGAGACTTTGTAAGCTCCTCATGGAGAATATCCCTTTTGACTTTCTCACCAGCATAGTGCACCAAAAAGCAGAGATTAATATAAGTCATAGAATCATAGAGTCATGGAGATGTACAGCATGGAAACAGTCCCTTCATTCCCACCCGTCCATGCCGACCAGATAGTCCCACCTGCCAGCACTCGGCCCATATCCCTCCAAACCCTTCTTATTCATTTCCCCATCCAAATGCCTCTTAAATGTTACACTTGTATCAGCCTCCCCGACATCACCGGGCAGTTCATTCCATACATGTACCATTCTCTGTGTGAAATAGTTGCCCCGTAGTTCTGTATTATATCTTTCCCCTCTCACCCTAAACCTAAACTCTCTCGTTCTTACTCCCCGACCCCAGGGAAAAGACTTTACCTATTTAATCTATCCATGCCCCTCATAATTTTGTAAACCTCGATAAGCTCACCCCTCAGCCTCCGACGCTCCAGTGAAAACAGCCCCAGTCTGTTCAGCCTCTCCCTGCAGCTCAAATCCTCCAACGCTGGCAACATCCTTGAAATCTTTTCTGAACCTTTTCAAGTTTCACAACATCTTTCCGATAGGAAGGAGACCAGAATTTCACGCAATATTTCAACACTGTCCTAATCAGTGTCCTGTACAGCCGCAACATGATATTACAACTCCTGTACTCAGTACTCTGACCAATAAAGGATACGCCTTCTTCACTATCCTATCTACCTGCGACTCCACTTTCAAGGAGCTATGAACCTGCATTCCAAAGTCTCTTTGTTCAGCAACACTTCCTGTGAACTTACCATTAAGTGTTTCAGTCCTGCTAAGATTTTCTTTCCCAAAATGCAGCACCTAGCATTTATCTGAATTAAACTCCATCTGCCACTTCTCAGCCCTTTGGCCATTTGGTCAATCTGAGGTGACCCTCTTCGCTCTCCTCTACACCTCCAATTTTTGGAGTAATCTGCAAACTTACTAATTGTACCACTTATGCTCGCATCCAAATCATTTATATCAATGACAAAAAAATAGTGAATCCAGCACTGATCCTTGGGGCACTGTACTTGTCACAGGCCTCCAGTCTGAAAAACAAACTTCCACCACCACCCTCTGTCTTTACCTTTGAGCCAGTTCTGTATCCAAATGGCTAGTACTCCCTGTATTCCATGAGATCTAACCATGCCATTCAGTCTCCCATGGGAACCTCATCAAAACCCTTCCTGAAATCCGTATAGATCACATCTACACCTCTACCCTCTTCAATCCTCTTTGTTACTTTCTCAAAAAACTCAATCAAGTTTGTGAAATATGATTTCTCACGCACAAAGCCATGTTGACTATCCCTAATCATTCCTTGCCTTTCCAAATACATGCACATCCTGTCCCTCAGGATTCCCTCCAACAACTTACCCACCACCAACATCAGGGTCACTGGTCGATAGTTCCCTGGCTTGTCCTCAACACCCTTCTTATACAATGGCACAAAGTTAGCCAACCTTCAGTCTTCTGGCACCTCACCTGTGACTATCCATACTACAAATATCTCAGCAAGAGGCCCAGCAATCACTTCTCTAGCTTCCCACAAAGTTCTAGGGTGCACCTGATCAGGTCCTGGGGATTTATCCACCTTTACCCGTTTCAAGACATCCAGCACTTCCTCGTCTGTAATATCGACATTTTTCAAAGTGTCACCATCTATTTCCCTACATTTTATATCTTCCATATCCTTTTCCACAGTAATTACTGATGCACAAAACTCCTTTAGTATCTCCCCCATACTTCCTGTGCTCGTAAAATATTCTGTTGTGTTGGATATCTGAAAAGACTCCGGGTCTGTTGGGTGGTTGCAAGCTCATCATCGAGAATATCCCTTTAGACATTCTCACCAGTATGGTGCACCGAAAAGCAGAGATTTGTATAAGATATGGCAACCCTTTTTGGATAACCGCAATACAGGCTTATCTGCCACTCTAAAAAGGGATTTTATATAGCCATGACGATATTAGAACATAGAACATAGAACAATACAGCGCAGTACAGGCCCTTCGGCCCTCGATGTTGCGCCGATCAAAGCCCACCTAACCTACACTAACCCACTATCCTCCATATACCTATCCAATGCCCGCTTAAATACCCATAAAGAGGGAGAGTCCACTACTGCTACTGGCAGGGCATTCCATGATCTTACGACTCGCTGAGTGAAGAACCTACCCCTAACATCAGTCCTATATCTACCCCCCCTTAATTTAAAGCTATGCCCCCTTGTAATAGCTGACTCCATACGCGGAAAAAGGTTCTCACTGTCAACCCTATCTAACCCCCTAATCATCTTGTACACCTCTATCAAATCACCCCTAAACCTTCTTTTCTCCAAAGAAAACAACCCCAAGTGCCTCAGCCTTTCCTCATAGGATCTTCCTACCATACCAGGCAACATCCTGGTAAACTTCCTCTGCACCCGTTCCAGTGCCTCCACATCCTTCTTATAGTATGGCGACCAAAACTGCACACAATATTCCAGAAGCGGCCGCACCAGAGTCTTATACAACTGCAGCATGACCTCAGGACTCCGGAACTCAATTCCTCTACCAATAAAAGCCAGTACGCCATATGCCTTCTTCACTGCACTATTTACCTGGGTGGCAACTTTCAGAGATCTGTGTACATGGACACCAAGATCCCTCTGCTCTTCCACACTACCAAGTAGTCTACCATTAGCCCAGTAATCCATCTTTTTATTACTCTTACCAAAGTGAATCACTTCACACTTAGCTACATTGAACTCCATTTGCCACCTTTCTGCCCAGCTCTGCAGCTTCTCTATATCCCGCTGTAACCTGCCATATCCTTCCTCACTGTCTACAACTCCTCCGACTTTCGTATCATCCGCAAACTTGCTCACCCAACCTTCTAACCCTTCCTCCAGGTCATTTATAAAAATGACAAACAGCAATGGTCCCAAAACAGATCCTTGCGGAACACCACTAGTGACGACACTCCAAGATGAATCTTTGCCATCAACTACTACCCTCTGTCTTCTTCCAGAGAGCCAATTCCTAATCCAAACCTCCAACTCACCCTCAATGCCATATCTCTGTATTTTCTGCAGTAGCCTACCATGGGGGACCTTATCAAACGCCTTACTAAAATCCATATATACTACATCTACCGCTTTCCCCTCATCTACCTCCTTCGTCACCTTCTCAAAGAATTCAATAAGGTTTGTGAGGCACGACCTGCCCTTCACAAAACCATGCTGACTATCCTTGATCACATCATTCTTATCCAGATGTGCATAAATCCTATCCCTTATAATTCTCTCTAAGACTTTGCCCACAACAGAAGTGAGACTCACTGGCCTATAGTTACTAGGATTATCCCTACTCCCCTTCTTGAACAAGGGAACCACGTTTGCTAGCCTCCAGTCCTCTGGCACTACTCCTGTAGACAAAGAGGACACAAAAATCAAGGCCAATGGCTCTGCAATCTCCTCCCTTGCTTCCCAGAGAATCCTAGGATAAATGCAATCAGGCCCAGGGGACTTATCTATTTTCACCCTTGCCAGAATTTCCAACACCTCTTCTCTACATATCTCAAAGCCATCCATTCTACTTATTCGTGCCTCAGTATTCATATCGACAACAATGTCCTGTTCCTGAGTGAATACTGACGAAAAGTATTGTCTAATGAATCACATATTAAGAATTGTGAACGTATGAATGTGTATCAGTTGATGCTCTCGAAGAACGAGAGCTATCACTTTGTTATTATTTATTTATTATTTATTGTTTATTTTTGTTTTCTTCTGTCCGTTTAGAGACTTTAACTTATTTTGTATATACATGCACATGGGTGTAATTTTGTTCAGTTATTTGAGTTGTTTTGGTATTGGTTTAATATAATAATAAAATATCTTTTTCAATAAAAAATTTTGTTAAAAAATTAAAATGCTAACATTGATAGATTAGAGTCCCAAATAACTCTCATTGGAGAAACCTCTCATGGTGGTTTACGTTGAAGGACCCCACACGGGTGATGGGTTGAGGGAGCATCCCCTTCATGGTAACCTCTGTCAGTGTGGGGAATTGACCCTGCGCTGGTGGCCTCCCTCAGCATCACAAACCAACCATCCAGGCAAGTGAGTGGGAGACTGTGTCATGTTGCACACAGAATCAGTCACAAAAAAAGGGCAAGGGAAATTTTAATGACAAGGGAAAAGGTGGATTTGAGAAAAAATGTTCTCTGCTAGAAATTATATTTTATAATGAGACAAGTGTTTGGAAGCTGTCTTTGGTTAAATACAATAAGGTGAGACAAGTGAAATAACCAGAATGACTAATTGTGTTTGGATATCGATAACCATAAAATAAGTGCATGTTTTTGATTTGTCTGTGGAAAGCCTGCTGACTGTTCCATGAATTTATATATCAGATGAAATATATTGTAAGGAGAGTCCATCCCCATGGGAAATGCCTTCTAAACACATGCAAGAAGAAACCCGGGGTATGAAGTGTCTGAAAATCGTCTCCTCGGTAACAGGAACCTGGGGGTTGAATGACTGAAAGTTCCTGTAACATGGAGCTGAGAAAACGATCAGATCACCCCCAAACGTATTGACTGTTGGAGCATGTTTGAAGTACTGAATGGCCTCACGATGGATTTTAATTGTGTGTGATTTGAAAAACGTACATCTCTCCTCCATCCTCTTACGTGTTACACACTGGGGCACAGCCGTTTTCATGAAACTGGGAATAAGTTGGAACAATACCTGGAACATTCCATAATTGACATTCTGCAGAATATTCTCTAACTATATGGGGGGCATTAGAAAGGCAAGAGAGAAAGAGAGGGAAGGTCCTGCATGTAGTAGTGTGAGTGGTGGAGCATGAGCCTTGTTCAGGGATTGGTGCTACAACAGATATACAGTGAGTGTGAGGGACCAGAGAAAATATGGTGACTCTTATCCTGACAGAGTGGGGAAGCTTATTGATGCTTGTCCTGTTTTACTGGTCATTTCGTCAGACCCCGGAAACTGCACTGAGCTGGGTGGTGAGCTCAGCCCATTCTCGGTGGATCTGGTAGTGTGGCCCCCTCTGGGTCCCCTTTTGTACTAGCGCATCCACCAGGTCCTCCGTGCTGCTGTCGACAAACCGTAGTGTAATTTCCCCTTCATTGCTATGCTTGGGGAAAATGTGCAGGGCAGCTCCAAACTGAGAAAGTGCAACCGTGTGCCCATTGATCTTTTAAAGGTGGCACCAGTGTCAGGGATTACGGAATATCCAGAGGCATCCGGGCGACTGTGAGTACCTCCAGTCATGATGGGTGGGAGAATTGGGCTGGCATTGTATGAGAGGGACACCATGGAGTGGGATGGGTAGTTAATTAGATCAGTTTGGTAAGATAGCACCATGAAACTAGCTCGGCCTCGTGCAGACAACCCATCTGTCACACTCAATGAAAATGTCACTGAGACAGTTTTTTGTTAGGTTCAACCCAGTGAGGCGAAGACTCTGCTGTGCTCACTCCAAGTTACAAAGCTGCAGAACAAATGCTCATCCAAACCTCTCCATCGCCTGAACTCACAGCAAAATCCCTTTCACTCATCATTCTTCGAAATACTGACCCGTGTTGCATGATACTATTGAAATGTCTTCAGTTCAGCATTCTGAAACCTGTGAACATATCCTTCCATGACATTTTATCTCAGTCTCCCCCCCCCCCCCCCACCACGGCTCCACCCCAAAAACACTCATTTACAGTCATAATGCATGAGACTACCAGTATGACTGGCCATTTGGCCCAGCTGGTCCATGCCAACCAAAATGTCCTTCCAGACTCACCCCATTCCACTGTCCTTGTTCTGTATCCCTCTAATCCTTTCCTATCTGTGTATTTGTCCAAATACCTTTTCAATGTTGTTATTGTACCCACCTCAATCACTTCCACTGACAGCTCAGTCCATATGCGTACCACACTCTATGTAAAAAAGTTGCACCTCAGTTTCCTTTTTTTTAATCCTTTCCAAACATTAATGGATGTCCTCTAGTCCTCGATTCCACAACCTTGTGAACAAAGTTTGAAGTATTCACCACATGCACGCCTCTCATAATTTTATAAGAGCTACACTTCTATAAGAACCCCCTCGGTTTCCGACGCTTTAAGAAATAATTTCTAACCCTTCCAACCTCTGCCTATAACTTAGAGACTTGAGCTCAGGAAACATCTTTGGAAATTTGTTCTACGTACTTTCTTGTTCAATAATATCCTTTCTATAGCAAGATGAACAAAACTGAACACAATACTCCAACTGCAGCCTTACCAACATCCTGTACAACTACAACATAACGTCCCAATTTCTATCCTCAATGCCCTGATGAAGGCCATTGTGCCCACAGCCTTCTTCACTGTCCTGTGTATCTGTGACTCAAATTTCAGACAACCGTGCACCTGATCTCCAACGTCCTTTTGTTCCACTACACGCCTGAAGGCACTATCATTCGTCATTAAATTCCTACCTGGATTTGACTTTGCTAAGTGCAAGACACTTATCTATATTCAACTCCATTTGCTATTTCTCAGCCCACTTCCTCAGCTGATCAAGATACTGCTGCAATTTCTGATAACGTTCCTCACTGTAAATGATGTCTCCTAATTTCGAGTCATGTGCAAACTTACGAACGTTGCGTTGTGCACTCTGGTCCAAATCATTGATATAGATAACAAACAGCAATGGGACCAGGACCGTTCACTGAGGCATTCCACTCGTCACAGGCCTCCAGTCCGACAAGAATACCTCCACCATAGTAATTTGCTTCATAACATCAAGACAGCTGTGTCGCCAATTTGCCAGATTACTTTGGAGTCCATGCGATCTAACCTTCCAGAGTGGCCTACCATGTGGAACCTTATCAAAGGCCTTACTGAAATCCATATAGAATATGTCTACCACCCTGGCCTCGTCAACCTTCCTGGTCAATTCCTCAAAAACTCTATTAAAATTTGTCAGGCATGATCTGCCAGGCACAAAGCTATGCTGACTGCTCCAAGTCAAACTCTGTCTTTCCAAATGCATGCACATCATATCTCTCAGAACCTTCTCAAGTGGTTTATCGAAAACACATGTGAAGCTTACTGGTCTAGATTTCCCAGGCTTTTCTTTGCAGCCCTTCTGAATAAGCGCACAACATTTGCTACTGCCCAGTCTTTTGGGACCTTGCCCCTGAACTATCTCCTCTCACCTCGTTCAGTGCTCTTAGATATATCTGGTCAGGACCAAGAGATTTATCTGACTTTGTGCATTCTAATATGTCCAACAACACCTCTCCTGTGAAATGGACTGTACCAAGATATCGCAACTAACCTTCTAAAGGTCATAGGTGTTCATGTCTTTCTTCATGATAAACACAGAGGTGAAATTGAGGACCTCGCCCATCTCTTGAAGTTTTACACATGCATGTCCATTTTGGATTTTATGGCGTCGTATTCTCTCTCTAGTTGTTATTTTTCTTTACTATACTGAATTTGAATTTACCCTAATCTGCTCAGCCAAGGCTATCTCATACCCCCTTTTTCGCCTTGCTGATTTCCTTCTTCAGTAAACTCCTCTATCCCCTGTGTACCTCCAGAGATTCCCTTGGTCCCAGCTACCTGTACCTGAGCGATGCCTCCTTTCTTTCTGGTCAGACACTCAATATCTCTTGTCATCCAGGGTTCTCTCTTCCAGTCTCACTTTCCCTTCACCCTCACAGGAACATGCAGACCTTGAACTCGAGCTATCTCACTTTTGAAGCCCTCCCACTTGCCCGGGATCCTTTTACCTGGAAACACACTACTCCAATCAAGCCCTGCAATCCCCTGTCTAATTCCAACAAAATTCGCCTTGCCTCAATTTAGAACTTGAATCTGTGGACCAATTCTGTCCCTACCATACCTATTTTAACATTTATACATCTCTGGTCACTTTTCCCAAAATGCTCCCCCACTTTACCTCCATCACCTATCCATTCCTATTTCCCAACAGTAGGTCGTATTTGTCCCTTCCCGAGTAGGATACTCTATATATTGCTTGTGGAAACTTCGCTGAACACACTTAACAAATTACGTTCCATCTAAGTTCTTAACACTCTGGAAGTCCCAGTCTATGTTCGGATAATTAAAATCACCTATTATGACAAGTCTCGCCAGTCTCCCTGCATATTATTTTTCTAATTCCCATTGATTATTTGAAGGCGTATAGTACAACCACTAAAACATCACCATCCCCCTCTTACTTGTTTGCATCATTTACAAAATCTCATTAGATATTATCTCAATTATTTCATCTTTAAATATTAGAGTGATACGTGCCTAATTCAGAACTATTGGTATTTAAATTGTTTCCATTTACATCTCTTCCTCGCAGTGACTTTCACATTCGCAGCATCCCTTGTCAAGGCACAGTGGAGATATGGAGCTGTAAATGGATGGGTGCTGCACACCCTGTCAGTTCCTAAATTGACTGCAAGTTTCCCCACACAGGGCTGCGATCGAACACAGTGTTGCTGAACAATGCAACAGCCTGGGTTTATATATGAATGAACCAGTGTGGGCTGCACAGCTTCCCATGCTGGACACTTAGTCCAGGATTATAGATCAAGTATTGGTGTGGGCTGCACAGAGTTTCACTCTGGACATTGCTGGGTTACATACAGCTGAACACTAGCCGGATCTACACAGTGCTCCATTCTGAATATGTAATGGATGGGCTGGTTATGTGAGTTAAATTGCGAATGTGAGAGAACTAAACATCTGGCAATGCCTTTATTTTGTGTTTCAATTCTTGTTAATAGACCCTTCAAATCCAGACTCATCCAGTTAGACCCAACCCTCTCGATGAGTAATGGTGACAGTTGTTGCAGCATCTGAGTCTGCAACATGACCAACAAATGGAGCAGAGGCTGCAGAGACGGAGTCTCCGTGAAATGGAATGAGGGAATGACCATCAGATCAGACGTGGTCTTTTTGAATGTTGGGGCAGGATTGAATGGACCACTGATGCAATTTATCATATATTTCTGTTTGTTCCAAGCAAACTCCCCTTCTCTCCCAGTGTCCCATACTGGTGGGGACTGAATCACCTCCTCCTATTCCTGCATAACAGGAACCTCGGGCCTCACTAGCCTCCAGATTTCCCTGTGCCCCAGTTTTGAGCAGTTGAGTGACTGCCTCCTGTTCCTGTGTCCCAGTCTTGAGAAACTGAGTGATTCCCTCCTGATCCCAAGTTTGTGAAAGTAGATGTCATCCTCCTGCTCTTGAGTAACAGGCTCCAATAGCTCTGTGCTCACCTGCTGCTCCTGTGGAATGGAGGTGAGGGACTGAATGGCCTCTTCACATTCTTTACAGCTTTTCTTGACTAAAGGCCTTTCTCCTGTTTCTGTAAAACACCATCAAAATCTGAATGATGTATTTTTGTATTTGACTCTCAGTAATTGAGCAAACAAGCCGACTGGCAGAATTCAGAAGCTGAATAGCCTCCTCCTGTTCCCGTGTTATACACTGAAGAGTCAATAGACTCTCAGAGATGTACAGCACGGTAAAAGATCCTTCGGTCTGGTCATCCATACCGCCAAATATCCTTAATTAATCCCGTCCCCCTTGCCAGCACTTGGCCCATCTCCCTCTAAACACTTCCCATGCATGTATCCATCCAAATGCTTTTTAAATGGTATAACTATACCTGCCTCCACCACCTCTTTTGTCTGTTCAATCCATACACACAGCAGTCTCTGTGTAAAAATGTTGTCCCTCATGTCCCTATTTAAAATATTTCTCCTCTCACCTTAATCTTTTGTCTTCTAATTTTGGACTCGTCTCTTCTGGGTAAAAGACATTGACTGTTTACCTAATCTACGCCCCGCATGATTTTATAAACCCCTTTAAGGTCCCTCCTCAGCCTCAACACATGAAAATAGTCCCAGCCTATTCAAACTCTCCCTGTAACTCTGACCCTCCAACACCTGCAACATTCTTTTCCATCTCTTCTGCACCCTTTCAAGTTTGACAACATCTTTCCGACAGCAGGGAGACCAGTATTAAAGGCAATATTACAAAAGTGGGCAAACCAATGTCCTGTACAGATTTTGTCATGCAAATGTTTCAACTCAAAGCACGAACCAATACAGGGAAGATCACCAAATGCCTTCATCACTGCGCTGTCTACCTGTGACAGCACTGTCAAGGAATGAAGAACCTGCACCACGAGGCTAGCTTTGCTGCCTCACAGGGCAGTGACCTGGGTTTAATTCCATCCTTGAATGACTGGCTGTATGAAGTTTGTACATTCTCCCCGTGTCTGCATGAGTTTCCTGCGGGTGCTATGTTTTACTCTGACAGTATAAGGATATACAGGTAAGGGTCGATTGGCCATGCTAAATTGCGCACCGTATCCAGGGATGTTCAGGGAAGGTGGATTAGCCATGGGAAATGCAGGCTCAGAGGGATAGGCTATTTGTCCAGTGGGATACTGTTTAGAGGGTCGGTGTGGCCTCGATGGGCCGAAAAGCCTGTTTCCTAACTGTAGGGATTCGATAATTTCTATGGAGTTCTATCATGTCTTGCCTTGATATGTCTTGCCAAAAAGCAACACCTCACATGAAACTAAAATATACTCTATCTGCCACTCCTCGGCTCACCTAAACAAGGTCCCATTATATTCTGAGAGATCATTCTTCACGGTCACGAAATTTGTAATTATGTTACAGACCATACTTCATATACTCAAATACAAATGATTTGTATAAGTGACAAAATACAGTGGACACCCTATTGATCTTTGCGGCACGCCACTCGTCACAGGTCTCCAAGTTTAATGAACAAATGTCCACTGTCACGCCCAGTCTCGAATATTCAAGAAAATTTTGGATCTAAATGGTGAGTTCTCCCTGGATCCGAGGAAGTCTAACCTTGCTAACCAGTCTACCACGTAGAACATTTTGGTTTTCTTACTGAGTTCCATAAAGACAACATCCACTGTCCTGCCTTCATCAATCATCGTCATCACTTCCTCAAAAGATTACACCGAGTCAGTGAGATATGATCTCCAATGTACAAAGCCCTCTTCAGTCCTTGTCTTTTCAAATGCATGTACATCCTTTCCAACAAAATCCCTTCCAACAATTTAGTCACCATTGACGTCAGTCTCAGCGATCTATGGTTACCTGTTTTTTTCCCTTACTTTCCTTAAATAAGGACACTATGTTAGCTGCCCTCCAGTCTTTTGACACCTCACCTGTGGAAATCAATGTTACAAATATATCAGCAAAATGCTTAACAATCTCCTTCTTGGCTTCCCACAAACATTTGGGATACAATTGATCGGGTCCCAGGGATTTGTTCACCTTTATGTATTTTAAAATGTCTAACACCTCCTTGTAATATAGACACTTTTCAATGTATCACTGTATATTTATTCATTCTCTCGCCCTTGTAATCTCCTCCTCATTAAATACTGAGGAGAAATTTTTGTTTCGTATCCCTCCAATCTCCACATAGGCAACTTTACTAACATTTAAGGGGCCCTGTTCTCCCCCTAGTTAATCTTTTACCATTAAAGGATTTGTAGAATTTCTTCAATGCCTCGTTAACCCTATGTTTAAAGCCATCTCATGTCCACATTTTTCTGGCCCGATTTCCCCATTGACTGTACACTTGCTGCCATTATACACCTCTCGGGATTCACTTGATCTTAGCTCTGTTTACCTGACATATGCCTCCTTCCTTACCTTGACCAGAGCATCAATATATCTAGCCATCCAGCACTCCCTGCACCCACCAGCCTTGCCCCTCTCACTAATAGGAACACATTGGCTCTGGACTCTCTGAAACCACGTTTTGATGGCCTTGCGTTTTCCAACCATCCCATTACCTGTGGATAGGGTATTCCAATCAGCCTTTCACAGGGCTCACCTAACACTTTCAAAATTGGCCTTGTTCAAAGTTAGAACTTTAATGTTTCCATCAGGAATTTCCTATTCCACAACTAATTTAAAACTAATATTTATGCGTAACAAAAAGTTAAAGAAACACTTCCTGCCCTTCTGTAATAGGCTCGAGAGGCTGAATGGGTTCCTCGTGTCCCTCTGTAATAGATTGGAAAGGCTGAATGGCCTCCTCCTGTCCTTGTGTAACAGAACCGAGACATTAAATGCCACAGCAGCCCGTAGATTACGATCGGGTGTTAAACTGTATCCGATGGAGGTCCATCCCTTCTCAGTTACAGTTTCACAACCAACACAATATATTCCCAGTGCCCACTCAATAACACCTCATACAGCTGCACTGACACATCTCTTTGTTTTGAATGATTCTGTTGGCAAAATGTGCTGATAAATGTGTTGTTGGAAAAGCACGAAACGTCGATTCTCCTGCTCCTTGGATGCTGCCTGACCTGCTGTGCTTTTCTAGCAACACATGTTTCAGCTCTGATCTGCAGCGTCTGCAGTCCTCACTTTCTCCTTGTTGACAAAATGTGTCAATGTTCTAGATTTCCACCTTTTCAAGTAGCAACAGGGTAATATGGGCTGAATGGCCTTCTATTATCCCTCTGTAAGAGGTCCATAGGGACAGAATTGCTTCGGCCTGTTGTTGAGCAGCAGTCTCAATGCTCTGTCTCAAGATTATGAAAGGATTTGGTAGCAGGGCACGTAAAACCAGGAGTAGCCTCACACTGGTCAATAAGGAATCTAGAAACTTGCTCACCCGACCTTTCTTTATGCAACCTATCTGATATTTTCTAACTGCTTCTTTCGTAAACAGAGTGGAACATATATGGACTCCTGCAGTGTTCTGTTAATACTCTCATATCCAAGTTTAAAAAAAATTAAATATTTATGGCCCATTCCATTTTTTATTATCCATTACATCCAAACCCAGTAAATGTTCTCTTTTGTAATTATATGAAAAGTGATGTGTGGAACTGGTTAATTAAACCTGTTTTCTCAGTCATGATTTGGAGATGCCGGTGTTGGACTGGGATGTACAAAGTTAAAAATCACACAACACCAGGTTATAGTCCAACAGGATTAATTGGAAGCACACTTGTTTTCGGAGCGCCGCTCCTTCATCAGGTCATAGTGCAGGACACACTTCGAAGGCACAGAATTTATAGCAAAAATTTACAGTGTGATGTAACTGAAATTATCCATTGAAAAATACCTTGATTGTCTGTTGGGTCTTTCATCTGTTCCAATACCATGATAGTTTCACTTCTTTCTTGTGTAAATCACAAAACATTTGTTAAAAAAAAATGTTGCATTCTCAGGTTAGCTGTAACAGTGAGTTTTAGCTAGACAATATGTTGAAGGTGTTAGCCCCCTGTGTTCTCTGTCTCTCTGTAAGAGGTCCATAGGGACAAAATTGCTTCGGCCTGTTGTTGATGTTTAGATTGCTTCTAATCTGAAAAGTGAGATAACAGAGTTTTACATGAATCCATGCAGTTTTTGATCAAACTACAATGTAACTCTGCAAGTGCAAATTCCTCCCACAAAATATATGAGTGCATGTGGGTCTTCGTCGTTTTATGTGTCTGTGTCTGTCTGGGTTGGGGGTTTGTGAGTGTGAGAGAGAATGTATATATGTGTGTCGTGATGTAAAGTCTCTTAAGCCTGTGAGGGGGTGCATGTGTGAGTGTGGGAGTGTGTGCATGTCTAGGGTGGGGGGTTTTGACTATCAGTGAGAGAGAATGTATATGCTTGTGCATGAGTGTAGAGTGGTCTCAGTCTCTGAGTGGATGCCGTGTGAGTGTGCGAGTGTGTGTGTGTCTGTAAGGGTGTGTCTGAGTGTCTGTATGCGTGTCTGCGTACATGTGTGACCGTATGTATGTGTGTGTATAGGAGTGTCTGTGTGTGTATTGTACAATGGCGGTCACCTGTAATGTGAGATGAACTCAAGGTCCTGGTTGAGGCCCTCCCTATGTGTATCGAAATTAGCTATCAGCCTCTGCTCGGCCACATTTCGCTGCTGCCTGTCCTGAAGTCCGCCTTGGAGGATGGTCACCAGAAGGTCCGGGTTGAAGATCCTGGACCACTGAAGTGTTCCCGAACTGGGAGGGAACACTCCTGTCTGTTGATTGTTGTGCGGTGTCCATTCATCTGTTCTCCGTAGCCTTTGCTTGGTTACCCAGTGTTTGTTAAGTGACTGTGATTAATGCCAATCTCCATGGATTCTAATTATTCCAGTGGAGGGTTTCCATCTTTAAATGATAAATAGGCGCCATTTAATGTGTTATCCCATAACATGGGCGGGACCATCACCGACAGCACTGACAGGGATCAGCTGATTTGGAGAGAGGGCGAGGAGAGATCAGAATCTGAGAACATTAGACCGGAATGTTCCAACAATGGATCAGAATCTGAGAACATTAGACTCGAATGTTCCAACAATGGATCAGAATCTGAGAACATTAGACCGGAATGTTCCAACAATGGATCAGAATCTGAGAACATTAGACTGTAATGTTACAAAAATATATCAGAATCTGGGAACATTAGACTGGCATGTTCCAACAATAGACAGGAGTTTATTCAATTATGTTTGGTATCTTTCTGCATTTAATTGGTTGTCATTATCATTGCGGATCTATTATGCTCTTCTCATTATTCAATATTTTTATTATCCTTTCCTGGCTAGCGTCGGTGTTCCAGGTGAGTGTCACTGTCCAGATTTTTCTTTCTATAAACCAGTTATGATTGTATTACTGTTCTTTTATATCATCTACACTTCTTGTCCCAATTATCTTCCTGTTGAAACTCTCAATCCATAGATTCACTCTACAGGCCACTACTAACTACATCAAGGAATGTGTCCCATTCCTGTCTCCCTCTGTCTCCTTCTCTGCGATGGCAGTATTACTCATGGGTCTCTATGTTGACCTAAACAGTTTCAGCGGAGAACTACAATGTATTGTATCATTGCTCTTTTTTAGTGAAGTATTAACAGCATGGAGATCATTCTCTACTGTTCTGGTTACAAACTCCACTTCCTTCCACTCTTTCCCTCACATCCCTGGCCAATATATGCGGCTGAAGCAGACAGGTCACAACTGTGGGAGATCCCTATGAACATGAGCTGATTCCTGACACCATGCCCTGACCATTTCTAACTTGAAATACTCACCACTCCAGAATATATCTCACTGGCTTATTCCATCTCCGGTTTGATACTTGAGCTATGAAATACAGGCTTAAGGAAGCCAAAAATCTGCTGAAGCAAATCTGATTAGAGCTCATACCAAACTCCCATCCATCTGTCATTCATGTGCACGCCGATGTATATTGCTATTGTGTCTGGCAATGCCTTAATTTTGCCTTTATTTTAACATTCTCAAACACTTTACCTTATCTGACCATGAAACTTGCCCCGTTCTCTCTTCGTCGATTTACAAAAAAGCCTGCCAGTTGTTCTTATTTAAAATAATTTCCTCCATGTGTGATCCTTCTCAAACAATGAGTTTTGCATTCAAACACGCCTATCATACACACACAGTCTCCCTCAGTTTCTGATGAATACACACACGCAGCAAATCTTCCCATTGTAGGCAGTAACCTGATGCGAGTATGGATATCATATGATAGTAAAATCTGCAATACTCTCATGCTGTGCAGATAGTGCAGTTTACTGAGCAGCACACTAGCATGGTCTGCACAGCTCTCCATGCTGGGCTGTCATCTTGTCCCATTTTATGTTGTTTGTGATGTTCTGTGAAGCAGATTCAGAATTTGGTGTAACAAACCATTTCAGCTGATCTGACAATGCCTTTATTCAATGTTCTCATTCTTGTAAGTTTTCTGTCGAAGATCTCACTTCTCCAGTTAGTCCCACTGCCCTGTCCTTTTCCCCATATTTCCACAACATCTTTTCAGTTAATTAACTGTCTGTTTCTGTCTTTAATGTGAATCTTTCTGTCCCTCTGTATCTTTCCCGGGCCTTTGCTTTTGGCTCCCTAGTGTATCGAGTGCAATCATTGTGAAGCTGAGAAACAGTGAAATGGTGTGTGTCAGGCTGTTGTTCACTTCCTGGTATGTCCCATGTGATGGTTCATAGAGAGGTGTGTTTCAGAAGTTATGAGAAACATCCTTGTAACTTGGTCTGTACCTGAATTTGTCCCTCTCAGGTGATCTTGCAATCAGTAGCACGAGGAAGCCCCTCGAGTAAAGGACCAGGCATCTAAATTGTGTGACAATGCTGTCACTTTAAAAAAAAAGTTATTTTCTCCTTTTTTAAATAAGAGGTCGTAAAGGCCAAACTGCCTACTGAAAACGGCTCAAGTAAATAACTTACGACGCTTTTAGGGTTTTTCATAAATAGTAGGAACAACGGCCTCGTAACTTATCCACAGCTGCTACTCTCTCTGAAGCCTGACTTGATGCTGCTTCCTCCTGAATTGGAGAACTGTATGCGAGAATGTCTGCCTGAATGTTCCTTTTTGCCAAGGGGTGTATTTACGGTATGTTAGTGTGTTGGAACAGTTCATCTGTAGAAGGTACTGTATCCATTATTCGGTTATGGTTTCCAATAGTTAAATGATTCTAAATTCCTCTTCATTTTAAATGGATTTTCATTACAGTGTTTAAATATATTGTGTTTTGCTTAATGGTGAGTGGTTTGACTAGTTGCATCACATCTGGAACACCCAACTCACATCTACCTTTAAAATTAGAAAGGTTTGGCCTCCAAGCTACCCTCTTAAACTAGTTTGAGGCAGTCTGGTTGGTCTATAGCAAACTGGGGACTCTTGTCTTGTTCTAAATTGATAATACCAAATTGGGTTTAGAATTACAATCCCTACAGTGTGCAAACAGGCCATTCGACCCAACAAGTCCGCACCGACCCTCCGAGGAGTAACCTACCCAGACCCATTCCTCTACACTATTATTACACATTTACCCCGACTAAGGCACCCAACCCACACATCCCTGAAAACTATGAACAATTTAGCATGGCCAATTCACCTGACATGCACATCTTTGGGTTGTGGGAGGAAACCAGAGAATCCAGAATAAGCTCATGCAGACACTGGAGAGTATGCACCGAGAGACTATTGGGTTCAAAGGTCGTGTATGGTAGTTTTTAGCGTCTTTTGTTGTGGATGTTGAGTTCGGTTGGTTTAAACAGTGTTTTGTGTATAAAGATTCTTTCAGTCATTAAGAGTTCTCTGGGTGTGGAGGAAGTGAAGTTGGCGGTTTAACAAAAGGTAATGAAGGCAAAGCTCTAGGAATTGACAGACAAGCTGGAGGTGGGGTTGCGTTTGTCTGTGAGAAAATGATAGATAATTTCAGCCATAGCACGGCAATTACATTGGGTAGAACTGCCATTCGAGTCTTTGGAAATGGCTGCAATTCAATTTCAAATGAGGCACTTTGAGCATGAGAAGGAATTGAAACAGTTTGAATTATGATGAAAAGTAGAAATAAAAGAAACAGGTTCGAAGGCCTGAATATTCTCCTGTTGTTCCTGTGTAACAGGCTGGAGAACGGAATGGATTCCTCCATTATCTGTGTAATTCGCTTCACTTTTGACTCCTTCTGTCATCTTTGTTGAAATAAGATCATCCTTAATTTATGTATACTCCAATGGCTACTGGGTCAACCTGATCATCCTTTCGTTATAAGTTAGAACCTTCATTGCAGGAATGAGCTGCTTCCAATATAACAACATCCTTTCTTCATTGAAGAGATTAAATCTGTCCACACTACTCCAGATGTGATCTCACTAAGACCCTGTATAGCAGCAGCAACACATTACCCACCTTCTGTAAGGTTCCCACCCAGGTTAGAGCTGTCTCAGCTCTCTGGGGGAATACAGAGCATTGTTGGAAGATCATTGTCCTTCTCTACTCCATCAGCATAACGGGAGATCTGTAGAAATTAAAGTTTGAGAAGATCATAAATGATGTGGTGAGATGATCTCTACCATTAATCTCCCCGGAGCCCACGTCGCTCAGATTCCACAGAATCTAGTAAGGTGGAGCGCAAAAATAGAAAGGAGAAGCAAACATTGATGGGAGTTATATATCAAAGTGAAAGCTGCAATTGAAATACTGGACATGTTATAAAACAGGAAATGAGATATTCACATTTGTAGATACTTCAGTAATAATGTACTGTTTATATTATATCTAAACTGTGTTCACTCAATTGAATGCCAAAGCTGGGAAAAAAGGATTTAATGACCACGTGTGAGATGGTTTACATTAACATTATGTCGACAACTGAGTTCGAGATCAGGTTATTTAGGAATTGTGTTGAGTGATCAGAAGAGCTAATTGAAACTTTGCTGGAAATAACCTTTTGGGAACAGTGACCACAATGTATTGGTTTTCTTTTATGCTGTCTGAGTACACGACAGTTATTGTTTTATTTGAAGTAACCGTTATAAATCTGAGTCATACAATCCATGAAGGTGTGAGGAGAAAGTGGGGACTACAGATGCTGGAGATCAGAGTTGAAGAGTGTGGTGCTGGAAAAGCACAGTCAGGCAGCTTACAAAGAGCAGATAAATCGATGTTTCGGGCATAAGCCCTTCATCAGGAATGAAACTTCTGGGGTAAGGGGGCTGAGAGATAAATGAGAAGAGGGTGCGGCAGGGGAGAGGTTAACAGGGATTGCGATAGGTAGATGAAGGTTGGGTTGAAAGTAACAGGTAATGAAGGAAGACAGAACGCCTCACCTACTGCATTCATTAAACCCAATGTGGTGTTCTCTACATTGGCGAGGCAGGAGGTCAACTTGTGGATCATTTCAGAGAACATCTCTGGGACAGCCACATTGAACATCTCCATCGCCTTGTGGCTGAGCATTTTAACTCCTCTTCCCACTCTGCCAAGGACATCACGGCCCTAGGCCTGATCCATCACCAAACCCGAGATACGAGAAGCCTGGAGGAAAATAGCCTCCTCTTCTGTTTTGGGACCCTCCAACCACAGGGGATCATAGTTTATTTCACCATTTCCCCATTTGCCCTAATCCCACCTTATCTCGCTCCAACCATTCCAAGTCAGCACCGCCCTTTTGAATGTTCCTAAGTGCCCACCTTCCTTCCTATCAATCTGGTCCACCCTCTTCTCCGACTATCACTTTCAACTCCACCTTCATCTACCTATTAGATGAAAGGAGGCAGCTTAGAAAAATGCCAAGTGTTGCAGTAAGCCAGTGGATTCAGAGAAATGTAGGACCCAGCAAAGAATGACCAAGAAACTGAGAAGAAAATTAAAAAGAGAAAAAGCCGGCAAATGAAAGAAAAACATGAACACTGCTAAAAAGCGTCTATCAATATATGAAAAAAAATTAAAAACAAGGTCAAATGTGGAACAGTTGGTGTGCGTTCAGGATAATTTATTGCAGAGAACAGAGAAATCGCAGAGAAAAGATACAGTTTCTTTGTGTCTATCTTCATGGAAGAATGTCCAGAAATTCTCCCAGAAATACCAAGTGACCCTGGGACTTGGATAAGTAAAGTCTAAGTTCATTCTTATCAGTGTTGGGATTATCTTTGAAAAGAAAGCTGGATTGAGTATTTATAAATCTGACAGACTAGATGTACTGCATACAAGAATTTCAGAAGAAGCAGCAATAGACATGTTGGTTGCATCACGGATTTTCACTTTATTTTCTGACACATTCCCGAAAGTCATTTAGCCAATCTGGATAAGGCAAAGGTTATTTTAAAATATCCAACAGTTCAAGAAAGGATGAATTTGGGAATGGTGAACTACAGACCAGTTATCTTGTCATCCACAGTCAGGTATCTGTTGGACTGCAATACAAAGAACATGCTACTAGATATATAGAAAGTAATAACATAACTGGGGAGTGTGAGAACGTACCAATGAAAGGAAAACCAGAAGTGGCAAACATTTTTTTTAGAATGTTTGGAAGATGATTCTTGTGAACATAGGCAATGAAGAACCAATGTATAACGTATAGTTGGATATTCATGAGCTTTTTTTTCAAAGAACTCACACAGTAAGTTCATCAGAAAAGTTAAAGCGAGAGGTATTGGGTAGAACATATGCAAATGGGATAGTAAAAATTAGGTTTACATTCACGTGAATGTAATTGGAATATAGAGGATGTCGTGCACCAGTTGCATCAAGTGTTCATGAGACTACACTTAAAGTATTTTGTATCATTTGGAGTCCCAATCTACGAAAGGATATATTGACTACAGAGGAAATGCAAAAGGTATTATCCAGATTAATCCCTAAAATGGCAAGATTGTCTGATGTGGAAACTCAGTCTGTGATCTTGTGTTTCAAAACATGAGAGGTGATTGCAGTGAAACTTAGAAACATAAGGGGACTGAATAACAGAGGGGCATGGAGAAGTACAAGTACGCGAGATCAGGAAGAATCCCACGATATTCTACACGGACAAGTCAAACAGAATAATCAGCAAACAGTTAGTGTCCATTAGAAACCAAAGGGGCAATCTGTGTGTCAAGCTCGAGAACATTGATGGATTGTAACATGAGACCTTCACATTTATTTTACTTGGGAGAAGGAGGATGCAGGTACAGACTTCAAGAAGATGGACTAGGAAGCTCTTGAACAGATTGATTCAAAATATGAGCAGGGATTTGAGGCTTTGTTCTGTATAAACTTGGACCAATCTCCATGTCTGAATGAGTTGTATCACAGAAGGCTGTTGGGGTCAAGGGACGTAAGACCCTGACTGAATATTTTAATTAGACTCTGACCATAGGGGAGGTGCCAGAGAACGGGAGAACACCTAATACGATTCCACTTCACAGTAAGGTTGGGAGAGATAGGCCAGGTAACTATAGACGAGCGAGTATTAGATCACTATTAAGGAAACTACTGGATAAAATAGAGAATGAGAATATCGAACTCCAATCAGAGTCACAAGGTTTGATCAGGGATACTCATCATGACTTTATCAGAAGGAAGTCACATCCAATGGATTTGATTGAATTAGTTTGAGGAGGTGGATTATTCAGTTTTGTAGGAAGGCCTTTGACAAATTTCCACCGGGAAACTGAGAAATAAAGTAAAATCTCACAATATGAAGGATAACTTGACAGGTTAAAACGAAAATTGTCAGAGTAGCAGTAGGCAGAGGGTGGTGGGAGAAGGCTGTTTGTGTGACTGGAGACTAGTGTCCCCTGGTGTACCACAGGGATCAGTGCTGTGTCCCTTATTGTTTGTGTTATTCATAAACAAAATGTGAATGTGGTGGGGACTAGGTGGAGAGTGGGGAATGTGTGATAAGTAAGTGTATGTTTGACATAAAGATTGGCTGGGTGGTTAGCAGTGAGGAGGAAGGCCTTAAGTTACAGGAAGATACAGATGGAATGGTCAGATGGGCAGATCAATGGCAGATAGAATGTAACCCTGATAGATATGAGGTGATGCACTTTGGGAGATGGAACCAGACAGGGGAGGACTCAATGAATGGCAGCACACTAGGAAGGTCAGATTGTGCTTCTCCACACATCCCTGAATGTGACTGGACAGGTTAATGGACTAGTTAAGAATTGGACATTGGGTGTTGTGTTTCCTAATCAGGGTGTAGATTATAAGAGCAATCAAGGGCTTTTGTTCGGCCAAAATGGAGTACTGTATGTGGTTTCGGGAGCCACATTCCAGGAAGGATGTGATCGTACTGGAGAGGGTGCAGAGGTGATTCACCAGGATGTTCCCTGGAATGGAGCATATCAGTTATGGAGAGAGGCTGGATAAGCTCAGGTTGTTTACTTTGGAGCAGAGAAAGCTGAGGGGTCAGTGATTCAGCAGGATAAGATTATGAGCAACACGGATAGGGTGGATAGACAGCAGCTGTTCCTTTTAGTCAGAAGGTAAAGAACAAAGGAGCACACTTTTAAAGTGATGGGTTTGAGGTTCAGAGAGGATTTAAACTTTTTTTCACCTCGAGGGTGTTGGGTTCTGGGATTATTACCTGAGAGGGGAATTATCACGGGTAACCTCACAATCATTAAAAAGTACTGGACGAGCACTTGGAATTGTCATAACATTCCAGGCTATGGGCCTGCTGTAGGAAAGTGGGACGAATATAGATCGTGCTGTACTTCTGTTGACACAGAGGGTATGCCCCTGTGAGTTTATGGTGTGGCAGGTCAATTATTGAACAGCTTAAGGCAGGAATTGATGAATTTCTGAAGAGTATATTCATAAGGGTTATAAGAGTGAACTGTATTAGCTTGTTAAATTATGTCAATGTGAGAAATATGAGAAAACAAGTGCAATTTCCTTACGGTTTGAAACCAGAGAATGGAGAATGGGGAACACGGAAATGGAAGAACTATGAAGCCACTACTTCAGTTCTATCTTCACAAAACTTTCTAACAATACAAGGAAAACCGAGTCTGGTGTGGGAAAATGATAGAGTACATGAAACATAGAATATAGTAACTAAATGGTTTAGGAGAAATTATTGCGGTTGAAAGTAATGGTCATAGACAACACTAACATAGATTTATGAAATGGGAATTATGTTTGAGAGAAAGAATGGGAGACAAATGAAAGAGAAGCAATGGATGTAAAACATTTTGATTTTTAGAAAAGTTTTGTAAAGCTCCAAGTACAGTTTGCAAAATCAAATCTGAGTGAATTGGGGCTAATATATGGCCATGTTTCTAGAATGGGACAGCTGGCAGGAAACAGTGATTAGAAATAATCAGACTCGTCAAGCAACAGCCTGACATTGTCTGTAAGGTATGATTCTGTAAGGTATAAGTCCTTCCACATCTAGTCAAGAAACTTTGGGGACAATTAAACAATTCACTGGAGGAAGAGATCCCACAAACAAGCCCTTCCTCCATGATGGAAGAGCCCAGCCAGTGTATAAGATAAAGCTAATTTATTCGCAACAATCTTCAGTCAGAAGTACTGAGTCGATGATGTATTTCAGACTATGTCCCAGACTCCCAATCACCTTCCCCGGATAACTCCTGTCTCAAGAGCAGGACGGACACAGCAGAAGTGGCGGCACATTGGGATACAGTTGGAAGGGAATTGCTCTAGACTCCGTATCCCATGAAGTCTCATGGCATTAGTTTACACATGGGAAAGGAAACCTTCTGCTGATTACCAGCCTCTTTCAACTGATGAATCAGTACTCCTCCATGCTGAACAACACTTGGAGGAAGCACTGAGGGTAGCACGGACGCAAGATGTACTCTGGGTGGAGGACATCAATGTCCACCTCCAAGAGTATCTCAGCTACAGTATTACTGATCGAGATGGCCGGTTCCTAAAGGATATAACTGCTAAACTGGTTCTGTGGCAGGTGGTGAAGGAACCAACAAGAGGAAAATACATACTTGACCACAGCCTTACTAACCTGCCAGTTACAGAAGTATCTGTCCATGACAGTATCAGTAAGAGTGACCGCCGCATAGTCATTTTGGTGACAAAGTCATACCTGCACATTGAGAATAACCCCTTCCATTTTGGGTGGTAATATCACGGTGCTAAATAGGTCAGACTTCGAACAGATCTAAAAGCTCAAATCTGGGTTTCCATAAGGTTCTGTGGGTCATCTATAGGAGCAGAATTGTACAGCCACACAACCTCATGGCCTGGCATATCCCCCTCTCACAACAATTACCATCAATCCAGAGGATCAGCCTTGGATCAATGGAGTGTGCAGGATGGCAGGAGCAGCACCAGGCATATCTGAAAATGAGGTGTCAGCCTGGTGAAGCCACCAAACAGGACTATTTGTGCGCCAACCAGCATAAGCAGTAAGTGATACACAGAGCTAAGTGATCCCACAAGCAAATGATCAGATCTAAGCTCTGCAGACCTTCCACATCTAGTCGAGAAACGTTGGGGACAATTAAACAATTCAATGGAGGAAGAGATTCCACAAATAACCCCTTCCTCCATGAGGGAAGAGCGCAGCACTTCAGTGTATAAGATAAGGCTGATGCATTCGCAACAATCTTTAGTTAGAAGTGCTGAGTGGATGATCCATCTCAGCCTCCTCCAGTGGTCCGCAGCGATTCAGTTACCAGTCATCAACCAATTCGATTCAGTCCACGCGATATCCAGAAACGGTGTGAGATACTGCATACTCCAAAGGGTCCATACTCTGACAACATTCTGGCAACAGGACTGAAAACTTGTGCTCCATAACTTGCCACTCCCCTAGCCAAACTGTCTCAATACAGTTACAATGGTTTTCCCCGATTATGTGGAAAATTAACCCAAGTATCTCCTGTATATAAAAAGCAGAACAAATCCAATCCGGCCAATTACCACCCCAGCAGTCTACACTCGATCGTCAGTAAAGTGGTGGAAGGTCTCAGTGCTTTTTAGCAGCACCTGCTCAGCAATACCCTGGTCAATGACGCCCAGTTTGGGCTCCACCAGGGCCACTCAGCTCCTGACCTCATTACCGTGGTTCAAACATGGACAAAAGAGGTGAATTCCAGAGGTGGGGTGAGAGTCACATCACTTTAAGTCAAGGCTGCATTCGACCCTGTGTGGTATCAAGGGGATATAGGAAAACCGGATTCAATGGGTATCAGGGGCAAACTCCCTGTTGGTTAGAATCATACCTGACACGTAAGATGGTGGTCATGGTTGTTGAAGATCAGTCAACTCATTTCCAAGTCTGCAGGCCGAAAACCTCTTCAGGGCTGCTTTAGTAATGACCTTCCCTCCATTTTAAGGTCAGCAGTGGGGATGTTCGCCAATGATTGTACAATGTTCTGCAACATTTGTGGCTCCTCAGATACGGAAGTAGTCCATGTTCAAATGCGAGAAGATCTGGAGAGTATCCAGGCTGACAAGTGGCAAGTAATATTCAGGCCACACCTGCCAGACCATGACCATCACCAATAAAATACAATCTAACCTGCCACTTGGCATTCAATGGTGTTACTATCACTGAATCTCCCAGTATCAAAGTCCTGGTGGGTAATCATTGCTCAGAAACTCACTGGTCTCGCCACATGAACACAGTAACTATAAGAGCAGGTCAGAAGCTAGGAATACTGCGGCGAGTAACTCACATCCTGACTTCCAAACGTCTGTCCATCATCTACTATGCATAAGTCAGAAGTGTGGTCGAAGACTCCCAATTTGCCTGGATGAGTGCAGCCCCAACAACACTCAAGAAGCTTTACACCATCCAGAACAAAGCAACCAGTTTGACTGTCCCTTCATCCACAATGCTCCACCATCAACGCTCAGCAGCAGCAGCAGTGTTTTAATATCTACATGCTGCAATGAAATGATTCACCAAAGATCCTCAGAGACCATATTCCCAACTCACGACCACATCTATCTAGAAGGGCAAGGGCTACAGATGTATGGGGATACCATCATCTTCAGGTTCTCCTCCAAGCCATTCACCATCCTGACTTGGAAATATATCACTGCTCCTTCACAGTAACTGGGTCAGAATCCTGGAATTCCCTCCCTAACGGCATTGGAGGTCAACTGCAGCAGGTGGACTGCAGCGGTTCAACAAGGCAGCTCACCACCACCTTCTCAAGAGCAATTAGGGACAGGTAATAAATGCTGGCCCAGCCAGTCGCACCCAAATTCACGAAATAAATCAATAGAAATTAACAGAGGACGGTTGCTGAGGTGTGGCAGGTATTGGTGCTTGGGGCCCAGCTGTTCACAATGCCCTTTAAACATTTGGTTGCTGGTTTCAGATGCACTATATCCCAGCCTGCTGGCAGCACCAACGGATGTGGGATTGTGAGTGGGTGAGGAGGTTGTAAAAAACACCAACATTGCAGGACAAAAAGCAGTTAAAATATAAATGGTGTGCTGACCTTCATTTCAGGAGGATTTGTGTCCAGGAGAAAGGGTGTCTTACTGCAGCTGTGCATGGCCTTGGTGAGACATCATCTCAAACATTGTGCAGCATTATGTGCAGCTTTGATCTCCGTACCTAATAAAGGACAAACCTGACATTGAGGGAGAGCAGTGAAGGATGACCAGACTGATCTCTGGGATGACAGGCTTGTTGTGGGAGCAGAGTTTGGGGAGACTGGACCTGTATTCCAAGGGGTTTAGGAAAATGAATGGGGATGTCAGTGAAATATACAAAAATCTGACATGGTGAGACAGATTGGAAGCAGGGATGATAATTCCCCTGGCTGGGACGTCTAAAACCAGGGGCCACAGTATTAGGTACAGGCAGGTCACTCTGCATTGAGATGAGAATAAATGTCTGCACTCACAGACTGGTGAACCTGGGGAATTAGCTCGCACCTGGAAACCGAGACACTGATTATAAATAAGGATTTCGAGACAGTAAATGGATGGTGGGAGAGCAGGAGTACGGTGGGGAAATGAAGGGCCAAGCATTATTACGTTGAATTGGGTAGCAAACTCGATGGAAAAAAACGTACTACTGCACCACCTATTTTATAGCTTCCCAAGGTTACTCACATTAACGGATATGTATATTGTGTGGGGTAAGTGCATTGAGGAGATCTTTTCCATGAACTAGAATGGGAGAGGCTCACTGTGTTGTATGATCTACTCCTTTCGTGCTGTTTCTGTGCAGTCTGTGGGAAAGCTCTGTAAATGTTGTCACAAGCTCTCAGATGTTAGGAAGGAGGTTTCTGCAGGGTCGACAGGACTGTGTTCCCATTTCCTTTTCCGACACTGATGCTGAGGCCGGGTGTTCCGTCCGGTTTCATCCTTTCAGACCTCGGAGTAGTTTGATACAAATGAGTACCCTTGATTGACCATTTCAGAGACATTGAAATGTTTATCACATGTCAGGGTCAGTGGAGTCACTTTTAGGCCAGCCCAGGAAATCATGGGAGATTCACTTCCTAAAAGTACATGGGAGAAAGGAATTCTGTTTATAATCGATATTGGCTTCAAGGTCACTGTTACTGATCCCAGATTTTAGATCTCGATATTTTATTAATTGTCTTTAACTTCCACCCGCTGCCAGATCATTAGCCTGATCTGGATTAGTAATCCAGTAACATTTCCACAGCAGTACCATCTCCACATGGGGACCTATCGGAAACCACACTGAGCAGGTTATTTCTGTGCTGCTTGACAGCTCTGTCAAAAAGAACTTCCACCAATTTGACTGTCGTGATGGGACTGAGGGGGTGGTAATTGGTCAGATTGTAATTATTCCCGTCTTTGGGGACGTAATTTAGTTTAGTAATTTTCCACATTGCCAGGGAGATATCAGAGTTGGAGTTGGAATGAAACAGCTTCCCCCAGGGACACGGCTTGTTGTGCAGCACAAGTCTTCAGTTCTATTGCAGGAATTGTGTCAGGGCCCATTGCCTTTGTCGTATCTACTGTGTTCAGCTCTTCTCCATGGCACATGCAGCGAATCAAATTGGTTGAAGACTGACATCTGTGATTTTGTGGGCATCATGATATGGGTGAGGTGAATCATCGACTCAACACTTCTGGCAGAAGATGGTGCCAGATAAAAGATAAAACATCCTTCTCTTTTACACTGATGTGCAGGTCTGTTCCATTATTTAGAGTGGAAATGTTTGTGGAGCCCTCTCATCCAGTCATTTGTTTAATCGTCCATCACCATTTATGACTGAATGTGACAGGACTGCAGTGCTTCGTTCAGATCTGTTGGTCAAGTCTGGTCGCTTTAATGAGTTAGCATCAGGTTAAGGTTCATGTGATTCTGACTCTGACATGTTCACCCACACTCGTCACTGAGCCTTATTTTCCATTACCATGGTGTTGATGGTAAATACAGACTGAGGTGTTACCCCGGCAAAAAGTTACAGGTTGTGGTTGAATGCAGGTCTGCCTCTCATGCTGCTATGGTCTACAGCACTACGTGAATACGCAGTTTAGACCTGCAATATCTGCAATGCAATTCTGCTGTCTGTTCCCCAATTCTCACTGAGACCCATTCACCCATCAGCCCTGCACTCAGTGACCTAACCTGGTTTCTGATGTGGAAATACTTCCATTTTCAAACTCTTATTCTGCTGAGGGTCTGTCTCCCTGGGTCTTTCTTCCAATATGATACATTCCGCAAAAGCATTTAACTGATCTTAATTCAAATATTTAATTCACCTGAATCTTTTTCCTTTCTGTGTTTAAAGTGAATGTGTTTCCTCTGTTTCTCTCCCTGACCACGATTAAGAGCTCTTTCGTGTCAGTGATGCCAGCGTTATTTAGTTTCAGAGCCAATGAATTCTCTGGATTCCCAACCACCTTCACCTCATTGTATGTTTTCCCTTTTGGTTTGATGCCTTATCACTCATGGCTGCCTTGTTCTCCCATGAGTATGTTTCAAGTTCTTTGGGGTTGCATTTCTGGTATTATCTTCCGAATTATCCCCAGAACCTCCTCCCATTGCTGCTCCATGGTCTTTCCTGCTCAGCTCCCCTTCCAATTAACTCTGGCCAGCTACGCCCGCATGTCTTGGTAGTTACATTGCTTCATTATAACCACATTACATCTTGAAGAGAGCGTTACATATAAACCGAAAGAAGAAGTTTTGGGAGATGGGACACGAAGAATAATTGGTGGATTTCTTAACTAGATACAAAGGGAGAACGAGAGAGATGATATAGATCTGGAGATGTGGAAAATGAGAAAACTACATTATCGAAAGATGTAGACGAACATTCCCCAATGGTTTGGCAATGCCTGTGTGCTGTGGTCCTTGGTACAGTGCATGTATAACAGAGTAATACGTTCAAATGCTGAGTCTGATGCCAGAATATTTATCTCCGATTATATGACAGACACTAGCTTTGGAAAGAACCCAACAGGCCAACATATTGAAGGGGGTTAACTGGAATAATTTGGGACACTAGAATCAAGAATTTGGAGCGCACATCCTGGTAAGAATGAGAGAGTAGAGTAGGGAATTCTAGAAAAGGAGGGAACGTTGAGAGTATGAAATCATGTTTTAATGTTTTATCAATTTTATACATCATATGCATCATTTTTCGTTAACTGTGTCTCTGTTGTTCATTTACAATGTGTTGTGCACATGTGAAAAATGCTACTTTACTGCACATAAACATTGATTAAACAGTGTGTATAAAATCACTTTTCCAAAATTGAAACTGTCCTGTTGTCATGTTACGAGGATACATGAACACCAACTGGCGACCAAAAGACATAATCCACTATCACTATGTTCCATACATACAGACAAAGAAAGACACAACTTTGACTGGGACAAAGCACACACACATGCTAAGACACGCAAGGATCTCCTCAGAGGAATGGTATTATAACCAGAAGTCCATCAATAAACGCATCAATTTAGATCCTGTCTACATTCTCTTGTTAAAATAACCGGAAATGACATCACCCAGTTTAAGAAACCAAGACCTATAAATAGAGAGGTGGGACATATCATCAGAGATTCAGCGGAGACTCTCACTGATGATGTCATCTAGTCATGGTAACGAAACTTCTGAAAACATACCTTCAAGCTCAGCGAGTTAACTGGCAGAGATATGAATTATTACTTTTTGTTTATTAGTGGAATTTAGGAGTTCTCTGTCGCTCACGTTTTAACAGATTATGATGTGAGGTGAGCTTTTCTGGGTGTGTGATTTTAATTAACAGAGGGATTCGACATTGATGTCATAACAGTTTGGGGCCTTGCCGTATGGGATTTGGACAAACTTGAACAGATTTGGGGGACAAAAGGTCCTAGCAAATTCCAATTCATTGCAATTAGTGACTTTGATCTTCAAATAAAACCAGTGGGAAAATTCGTTTAATTTTGTTACTTGTGGTTGATTAAATCAAAAGTGAGGGAAATGCCTTTTAACATTACTAAAGAGGTTCCCAAATTTTGCAAGGAAGTTTAGAAAGACAGAAGGAGGACATCGTTTAGAATTAGCAAATAGGTTGGAATTGGGTTTAACCAGGGACAAAAGGGAAGCTGAAATTGTAATGGAGTTGGGAAAGCACTTTGATGTATCAGAGAAACAGGCAACTGCAGTAGAGTTAGAAAAAACTGAAATTGCAAATGTGGCAACTGGAGATAGAAGATAAATAAAGGGAAGGAAATAGAGAGAGAAGAAAGAGAAAGAGAGGAAAAAGAAAGAGAGAGAGGATTTGAAATTCAGAAGTTAGGAATTAGACAAGAAAGTTGTTAACAGGATGGAGATGAAGGGAGAACATAGGGATGTATCCAGCTATGTTAATAACTTGCCATATTTCGGTGAGAAAAATGTCAAAACCTGTTTTGTTTCATTTGAAAAAATGGCTAGGCAGCTGACGTGTCCAGTGAACTTGTGGGTAATGCTAGTTCAGACTAAGCTGGTGGGCACAGCTGGTGAGGTATGTGCAGCGCTATCAGATGTGGGGTCAAGAGATTATCAAGATGTCAAATTGGCTATTTTGATTTGTTATGAATTGGTACTAGAAGCATATAGACAGAAGTTCAGACAAATAGAGACGGAAACAGGTCAGTCTTATATTGAGTTTGAAAGAAGTAACCACAGTCATTTTGGTAGGTGGGTGCTGGCCTTAAAAATGGATAAGACCTGTGAGGCTTGAAGGGAGATTAATTTGCTGGAGAAGTTAAAAGACTTACTTCCAGAGATAGTAAGAATTCATGTGAATGAATAGAAAGTTCAAGAAGTGGGAAGCACGGCAGAAAGGGCAGGTAAATATGCACTGGGGCATGAGATGATATTTAGCTTCTGGCAAGATTTTCATCCTGTGAGGGATAGAAATTGGGAGAAGGTAAGATCACACATTACAAAGCAAACAGTAGCGCACAATACTTTACCACAGGTGAAGAAAGAAGCCCAAAGGGGTTGAAAGGTGGTGAAAGGCCTCAGGTATTTCACTATAAGGGAGTGGAAAACATAAAATGACAGTGCCGATGGTTTAAGAAGGGCACTGGGAAAAGGTGGTTTCACTGCAGTAAGCTGGTACACACCGTGATGGGCGTTGAATGAAGGCACTTTGGGGAAAGATGTGTTAGTAGAGGCTAAGCACAGTGACATGAGTGAAACTGGTAAAGGAGGCCCCAAGTAGAGCTGAGGAGCAGCAGGAGAGTGCTCAGCCTCGGCAAGGGCTGTGTATGAAGGCAGTGCCTGATCTCTGAAAGAATTCATCTCTGTAGATAACGTTTACTCAGAAAGAACAGGGGGAGAAGGACAAGAAGTTATAATTTTGTGAGATATGGGATCTGCTCAGTCTGTAATAGTTGAGAAGTGAGGCGCCAGAAAAGCACAACAGATCAGGCAGCAACCAGACAGCAGGACAATCGAATATCAGGCAGAAACCCATCGTCAGGAACATGGTGGGGGGACAATGGGGCTGAAAGATAAATATGAGGGTAGTAGCTGGGCTGATGGTAGGGTCACTGGGAAGACAATAAGAAGATGTAGGTGGGAGTGATAGTGATATGTTAGAGGGGAGGGTGGAGTCGTTAGCTGGGAAAGAAGATGGCTAGTTAGGGCGGTTCACGAGGGCAGTGCTAGATTGAACGGTTGGATCTGGGAGAGGTTGGTGGAGGGGAGATTTGGAATTTGGTGAAGTCAACTTTGAGGCTGCACAGTTTGAGGATTCCAGCTGTCCTACCACCGATAGGAGTCCTATCACCCTCCTGTCCGACCTGTCACCATCACACCCCACCTGCATCTACCTATCGCCTTCCAAGCTCCCTTCCACCCAGCTCCACCCCACCCTCCTATTTATTTCTCAACATCCTTCCCCCTCCCTTACCCCCCACTTTCCTGATGAAGGATTTATACCTGAAACGTTAACTCTCCTGCCCCTCGGATGCTGCCGACTTGTTGTGCTTTTCAAGCCACACACTTTACAACTCTCATCTCCAGCATCTGCAGTCCTCAATTTCTCTCGGCCGCTAATACTAAGAGATGAAAGTATTTTCACTCTTTCTGGCATGTTAATCAAGAGTGTGATAATTTGTGGAATGGGACAGAAATTAAGCATTCCCTTGTGTAACATCAGGTTCCACATGGCAGGCTGCTCTAGAAGTTTCCATCACGTGGAATGCTGGGGGAACTGTCCAATCGGATACACAGTTGGAGATGGTCGGAAGCAGAGGGTTTAGTGGAAAGATGATGGTCAGACTGAAAGCTGTGTCCATTGCTGTTTGCTATCTATGATTTGGTTCAGAATGTACAAGGCATGATTTATAAGTTTGCAGATGACACTAAAATAAGTGGTAGCGTGAAGAAGTTTATCAGAAATTGCAGCAGGACCTTAATCAGGTGGGGAAGTGGGCTGGGAAATTGCAAATGGAATTTAATATAGATGTGTGAGGTCTTGCATTTTGGAAACTCAAATCAAGGTAGGAGTTTCACGGTGAATGGGTCTTAAGAGGTGCAGTGGGCAGAGGGACCTTGGTTTTCATGGGCATGGTTCTCTAAGAGTAGAGTCACAGTTAGACAGGGCAGTGAAGAAGGCTTTTGGTACCTTGGCCTTCATCAGGCAGGACATTGAGGATAGAAGTTGGGAAGTTATGTTGCAGTTACACAGGACATCGGTAAGGCCACACTTGGAGTATTGTATTCAGTTTTTGTAACCTTTTATAGGGAGGATGTTATGAAATTAGAAAGAGTGCAGAAGAAATTTACAAAGACGTTGCCAGGACCCAATGGTCTAAGTTATAGGGCGTGCTTGGACAAGTAAGGACCTTTTCTTTAGCATGTAAGAGACTGAAGGAGACCTTATAGAGCTGTATAAAATCACGAGGGGTATGGATATGGTTAATGCTCTCAGTCTTTTTCCAAGGTGTACAGCATCGAGGATTAGAGGGGATCAGTTTAATGTTAGAGGGGAAGGAATAAAAGGGAACCTGAATGGTCACTTCTTTATACAGAGGGCTGGTACATGGATGAGCTGCCAGCAGATGTGGTTGGTGGTGGGGCGGTTTTGGTGGTGGGGGGGGGGGGTGTACATTAACAACATTTCAATACATTTGGATAAATATGTCGATAGGAAAGGACTGTAAGGATATGGGCCAACTGCAGGGAAATGGGGCTAACGTGGATGGACATTTACAAGGTGAAGATGAACCCCTCTGTTAATTAAACCCAAACACCCAGAAAAGCTCGCCTCACCTCGTAATCTGTTGAAATATGAGTGACACCGATCTCCTATATTCCACTGTTTAAACAAAAATTAAAAAGTCTGTTTCTTAACTTTAATAGTGAACACTAAACAACAACCATTGACAAATACAAGCCCCTCTTTTCTTAGCTACTTACGATCTGACTCCAACTCTGTAAAAATATGGTGTTCTAACAGCCCACATATAAAACATGACAATCTCAAGAGCACACAGTCTCTATCTTCCCCACTGTGTTCACTCTTCCAGCTGCTGATCTCCCCGGGTCATTTTTTTTTATTGCAAGTAGGTTTACATGAACATGTGTCTTTGATCGAGAGTGTTTGAGATGGCCAGTTAGCACTCCTGCTCTACAGCAGTTGCTCTGCTG
Source organism: Chiloscyllium punctatum (assembly GCF_047496795.1). Taxonomy (NCBI): domain Eukaryota; kingdom Metazoa; phylum Chordata; class Chondrichthyes; order Orectolobiformes; family Hemiscylliidae; genus Chiloscyllium; species Chiloscyllium punctatum. The sequence goes on from NC_092751.1 coordinate 25,062,392, forward strand.
TTGGATGGCACCAGTGTTCAAAATGCTGGGTATGTATACTCCCCATGATATAGTAATTCTCATAATTTGGTTGCTTACCAGGTGTCCAAACAATAATATTCAAATTCCATTGGCTTCTGGTTTCCTGAGCGTTACTTAAACTCTTTGGTTGCATTTGAATGTTTGTCAAAACAGCAACCAAAACTCAGGTATCCATTTCTCAGCTAATGGTGACATGTGGAACAGTTTGACCTTTAGCTGGCATCTGTGGCTTTAATTTCTATTCGGCAAAACCAGTTCTGTTATAAAGTACTCTACATGTTTTTGGCTTCACAACATCTCCCCGCTTCAGAAAATAAAGTGAACCAGCAGAATGAAAAGATGACTACATTTCTTCTCCTCTAATTCTTAATCCCAATTTTATGAAATACAAAAGTATTTATCTCAGTTATATCATTCATATTAATTCTGCACACCATTATAACACTGGAATAAGGTAAATCTTATCGACACTTTTTCCTTTAAATCCGCGATAACCCATCTGCTATCACATTGTAGGAGCCGCAGCATGTACATTTTGTAAGTTTAAAGTCGGGAAGGTAAGACTCCAATGAAATAGTCTCATATTCTGGTCTTTAACTAATGCAAAGAATGCGAGAGATTTGTCATTGTCCACAACGATCTCCGACAATTTGCTTGTCATATACACAATAAAATATTGTCAGGCCAGTGTGAAACTTAATCATTCTTGTTCAATAATGGAGATTTTGTATTTTTTTCTGGTGGATATTGAGTTTTTTCGACAAGTAGCCAATTAGCCATTCAGTTCCATCATCCTCTTTCTGTATCAATACATCTCCGACCCCTATAGCCCGAGCATCAAACATAATTTTCAAAGGGATTCAGAATATTTGGTGTTGCTAAAACGGGTGCGGTGATTAATCCTGCTTTAAAATTCTCAAATGCCTCCTGGCATTGTTCTGTCCACCACAATTCTGTGTTCTTCTTTAATAAATCCCTCAGTGGTGCCCATACGCTGCTGAAGTTTGGAACAAACTTCCGATAGAATCCACCCAGTTCCAAAAGTTGAAGCATCTCTTTCTTCGAAGATGGTTGTGGAAATTCCTCAAAGCCCTTCGTCTTTGTGTTCCATGGGGTCAACCTTCCATGTCCAATGTAATGTCCCAAGAACGTCACCTCTGCCTTCGCGAATTCTGTTTTCTTTAAGTTTATTACCAAGTTTGCTTCTTGTAATCGTTCAACATGCTCTGTCAACTGTAACATGTGAGCTTTCAATCACTTGCTAAAGATCACTACATCATACAGATAAACTACACAATTTGTTCATCTGGCCACAGCTCTGTTCCTGAGTCTTAAATGTGTCTGGAGCATTATTCATCCATATAAAATACTCGATAAAATTTTTTGTCATCTCCAGTATCTTTACTAGATAGCTGAACAGACTCCATATTTTTTTTTATTTGAAAGGGGCCACTAAACCTGGCTTTGAAGGGATTACCTACCCCTGGTGCCAATACTAATACGTCATCCCCACGGGATATCCTCAAAGTTTCAGTGTTTTTATCTGCCACCTGCTTCACTCTATGTTGTGCTCTTCAGATACTATTTAGCAAACTCACCTACTCCATCTACTCTCTCCTTCACCTCACACACAGTATCCAAGTGTGAGATTTCCGACTTCGGTCCTGTCAATTTATATTTAATTAATTTCAAAGGACCTCTCACTTCATGTATGAATATTATCTCAAAGGAAGTAAAGTGAGTAGATTTATTTGGGGCATCTCTAATGGCAAACAATATAATGGGACACCTTTATTGCAATCATTCGGGTAATCATAACAGTACGCTGTTAACATGGTCTTCAGCGTCTGATGCTAACTTTCCAAGGCTCCCTGGGATTCAGGATCCGACGCACTTGATTTAAACTGCTGTATGCCGAACCTATCCATGACTTCCTTAAACAGCTGAGCGGTAAAATGAGATCCTTGGTCTGACTGAATCTTACTGCCTAGCCCACAGCGAGTAAAGAAAGCTACCAACCCCTCCACCTCCCTTTTTATCTTAACATTCCGTAATGGAATTGCCTATGGAAATCTGGTAGACATATTCATGATGGTCAGCAAATATAGTTTTCCACTTCTATTTTAGGAAGTGGAGCTACACAATTAATCATAACCCACGTGAAATGTTCTTCGAATGCAGTAATTGGCACGAAAGGTGATGGTTTTATTTCTGCCTGTTACTTACCTACCATTTGGGATGTATGTCATGTGCAAAAAATAACCACGTCCTTGTACATTTCAGGCCAGTGGAAATGCTTCTGTAACTTAGCCTGAGTCTTCTGCACACCTACGTGACCGCCTGCAGTTAGTTTATGTGCTACCCGTAACACTGTACGTTACTGCTAACACAATCTGGTGCCCTTCAGCCCATTTCCCTTCTGCAGTCACCTATCGGGGTCTCCATTTTAATTTTAGGATTCTATCTTTAAGTTAATAACGCTCAACAATATATTCTGAATCCTTTTCTGTGTGTGTGCATGTGTATGTGTGTGTATATATCTGTTGTAAGTCCATTAGCTTTTCTGGACTAAACACCTCTGCCTGATCCTCTGCCTGTTCAGGTGTTTCCTGCACCGTTACATCAAACAGGGGGTCAGTTCACTGAGCATCAACCCATTTGTCTTTTTCTTTCGTTTTTCCTTCCTGCTGTAACTTATGACAGTGGGATCTTGTTACGACACACTCTGGAAAGATTCCTCGGTATTTTTCTTTTAACACCCCAATTCCCTAGACTTCTGTTTGCTTCTCCAACCACAAGGGCTGCGTCTCCCACATCGCCTCCTGCTAAATCGTTCACAAGAACAAACTGTATACCTGGAACTGACACTCTGTTACTCACTGTCACTGTTACTTACCTAATCTTGATTTGGCACAAGATTTTCTAAATTCCTCTTTCTTTGCTTTCATTTTATCTTTCCCGTTTCAATAAATAGTGTTTAGCTTCACACCGAGTAGTTTGACCTGTCACATTGCATCTGGAACAGTCACTTTATATTCCCTTTAAAATAAAAAAAAATATAGAGTCTCGGTGACCGCCTTCAAATATTTTCGAGGGGCTCTCGTGTGGTCCATCACACTAGACTCCTTCTCTTCCTGAATAATAGGCTGGAGGCACTGAATGGGCTGTCCCTGTTCTTCTCCAATAGTGTCAATGGGCTGAACGACTTCCTCATATTCCTGTGAAACTAGCGTGAGGTGCTGAATGAACTCTTATTTTACTGCGGCAATGTGCAGTGACAGGCAGCGCTGGTTGATGAATGTTATGGACCATTTAACAGCACAAGTCTCAATGGAGTCTGGGTCTTGCTGCACATGGACACAGACCAGCTCAGGAGCTGAGGGGGGGGGGGGGGGGGAACAAAATGTTCTGAACATTGTGGCATCTTCGGTGACCATCCCCACTTCTGATCTTATAGTGGGGAAGGTGGGGGTGGGGAGACATTGATGAAGCAGCTGAAGCTGTTTGTGAAGAGGAACTTACCCTGAGGATCTCGCACAGAGGTGACCCAGGACTGAGATGATGACCATCTTCCTTTGTGCCATGTTTGACCCCAAACACTGGAGGGGTTACACTGATTCCCATTAAGTTCAGATTTGTTAAGATCCTTGATGTCAACAGAAGTCAACCACTGCCTTGATATCGGGGCCAGTCATTTTTACCTGACCCCTTGTCTCAACCTCTTTTGTTCATATCAATAAACCATGATATAGGAGCAGCAAGTGTTTTCTTCAGACAGGTGGGATTGAATGTCAGGATTTCTCTTCTCAAGAGTGTTCGGGAAGCTCGATGACTGAAAGTATTTGAAGAGGAGGTAGATGGATATTGACCTGACAGTGAGGTGAGGGCTATGAAGAATTGGGTATGAAAGAGGATTTGAGACCAAGAGCAGATCAGTCATGATCTTAGTGAAGGGCAAGGCAGGCTTGGGGAGTGAACGACCTGCCCCTGTTTCTGATGTTCTCACATTCTGTTATTGGAGAGTTAGTGGGTGTTATTTTCATGAATGTGCAATTACTGAATATTGCAGTCAGGGAGACCAGAGGATTTTGTAAGCCAACTCTGGTTGAGGTATGGGGGTTGTATTCACAGTGAATCTGGGTCTACAACATGACCAACAAATGAATCACAAGTTACAGAGAGGGGAAGCTCTTTAAAGAGAGATGAGGGGCCTCTTTCATACCTGTGCCTGGATTTTCCAATTACTTTTCCCAAATCACTTCAAAGCATGTGTGACAGTATTGAGAGGCTGAATGGTCTCCTCTGTTACTGTGCACCAGATTATGGGAGTAAGTTGCCTCCAACTGTCCCTGTCTAGTAGGTTTGAGGGGCTGAATGGAACACAGAAACATGGGACTGAGGAGCAGAAGTGGGTTATAAGACACTTTGAACCTTCTCCACCAGGCACTAAAATTGTGGCTGATCAGGTTGTGGTCTCAGCCCCACTTCCCTGTCTATATCCCATTATCCGTGACTCACTTCTCTGTCAAATATTTAACTAATGCAGCTTTCAATCAATGTGAACATAGAGGCACGATAAACTTCCAGTGAAGAGAATTCCCACTTGGAAGGTCCTTTCAGAATTATTCAATATCCTTCTTATAGAAGCAAAGAGTCATGCAGAATGGAAACAGACCCGTTAGTCCAATCTGTTCATTCCGATCAGATATCAAATCTGATCCAGTCCCATTTGCCAGTATTTGGCCAATATCCCTCCTCTTTCAGATACTTTTTAAATGTGCGATTGTAACCGCCTTCAGCACTTCCTCTGACAGCACTTTCTGTACACACACTACTCTCTGTGTGAAACATTTACCTTCAGCTCCCTTCTAAATCATTCGCCCTCTCCCCTCCAACCTATGCACTCTTGTTCTGGACTCCGCTATCCTGGAGAGCAGAACGTGGCTGTTCAGAATATCCATGCCCCTGATGGTTTCATAAACCTCTATAATGTCACCCTTCAGCCTCTGACACTCCAGGAGAAAGCACCTCAACCTAATCAACCTCTCACTAAAGCTCAAACCTCCAGTCCTGGAACATCGGGGTAAGTTATTTCTGCAGAAAACCGAGTTGTACGCAGTATTCTTAAAGTGGCCTCACAACATCCTGTACAGATACAACATCCCACCACAACTCCTTTACTCAATGCTCTGACTGATTAAGACAAATGTGCCAAATGTGTTCTGCACCACTCTGTCTACCTCCGAGTCCACATTCAAGGAACAATATACCTGCAGTACTATGTCCCTTTGTTCTACAACACGCCCCAGGACCTTATCATTAAGTGTATAATTCCTGCCCTGGTGTGCGTTCACAAAATACAAAACTTCGTATTTATCTAAATTAAACTTCATCTGTCACTCCTTGCCCCTATGTCCCATCTAAATGTGGTCTAGTTGTACTCTGAGATAATCTACTACACCACCTTTTTGATGTCATCTGTAAACTTACTAACTATGGCCCCAATATTCACATCTAAATCCTTTGCATAAATGATGTAATGCAGTGAACTCAGTACTGATTCTTACAGCACACTGCTGCTCAAAAGCCTCCTGGCTGAAAAATATCCCTCTTCCTTCAAGCCAATTGTGACGAGCTTCCTCTGTATCTGTTGTGACCAAACCTTACTCATCTGTCTAACAATCAGAATGAAATACCAGCTATGAAGAGAGGCTGAGTAAGTTCGGTTTAATTTCACTAGATAAAAGGAGATTGAGGGGGGACCTGATTGAGGTTTACAAAATCATGAAGGGTATAGACAGGGTGGATAGAGACAAGCTTTTTCCCAGGGTGAAGGATTAAATAACGAGAGGTCATGCTTTCAAAGTGAGAGTTGGAATGTTTAAGGGGGATACACATGGTAAGTACTTCACACAGAGAGTGGTGGGCATTTGGAACGTGTTGCCAGCAGAGGTGGTAGAGGCAGGCGCGGTAGATTCATTTAAGATGCATCTGGACAGATACATGAGTAGGTGGGGAGTACAGGGATACAGATGCTTAGGAATTGGGCGACTGATTTAGACAGTACGTTTGGATTGGCTCAGGCTTGGAGGGCGAAGGGCCTGTTCCTGGGCTGTAAATTTTCTTTGGTCTTTGTTCTTTAAATGAACACCTTGCTGAAGTCCATATAGACAATGTCTACCAAACTGGCTTCATCAATCTTCTTTGACACCTCTTCAAAAAACTCAATCAAATTAATGAGACATGATTTCCCATGCAGAAAGCCACGTTGTCTACCCCGATCAGCCCTTGCCTTCCCAAATGTATGTAAATCATGTCCCTCAGAATCCCCTCCAACAACTTAGCCAAAACTGACATCAGGCTCACCCGTCTATAGTTCCCCGGCTTTTGGGGTCACTGTTTCCTTTTCTAGTCCCACACCTCCACTGCTCACAACAAATGTTAAATGTAACCAAGTTAGTGATATGGCCGATAATATCGGTCTCAGACTGGGTCAGGGTCAGTTTTAGCAACAACTCAGGCTAGTTTCTTTAATCTGCTAAAACAACACGTTTATGATCCAGAGCAATGTTACTGAAACTATGGCGGAAAGATGAATGGCAAACTGTTTGGGTATTGCAAATACATAATCAATGGTTTGGAAAGGGTGGACGATAAGAAATTGTTTCCGTTACACCTTAGAATGAGAAGAGGTAAATTCAGAACAGAAATGCGGAAACATTTCTTCAGCCAGAGAGTGGTGAGCCTGTGGAATTCATTGCCACGTAGTGCAGTGGAGGCCGGGACGCTAAATGTCTTCAAGGCAGAGATTGATAAATTCTTGATGTCACAAGGAATTAAGGGCTACGGGGAGAATGCGGGTAAGTGGAGTTGAAATGCCCATCAGCCATGATTAAATGGCTGACTGGACTCGATGGGCCGAATGGCCTTACTTCCACTCCTATGTCTTATGGTCTAATATTTCCCTTTCTAAAAACAAACACACAAACACACAAACAAACGCACACATAAACACACACATGCAAACACACACACACAAACACACACAGATTAACAAAATTTATGCAATTTAATTTGAAAGAACTTTGTCCAAATATTATTGGAACTCATGACAAAAGTAAAAATTGAGATTGTCCAAAACGTTATTCTGCTTCTGAAGATATTGTACACACACAGCTGCTAACAATGGGATTTCATCCTGGGAGAGTTGGATTTGGCTGAATTCCCTTTGCTTTAGGCACTGAGTAGATTCCAGTAAATTCTGGTCAGGGAGCACCCAAAGGGCAGCACGGTGGGCAGCACAGCTGCTTCACAGCACCAGGGGCTTGGGTTCGATTCCAGCCTTAAGTGACTGTCTCTGTGGAGTTTGCACATTCTCCCCTTGTCTGTGTGAGCTTTTAATGGGTGATCTAGTTTCCTCCCATAAACTGTGTAGGTTCGGTGGATTGTCATGTTAAATTGTCTGTAGTGTTCAGGGAATTCTAGGTTAGGTGCATTAGTCAGGGACAAACATAGGGAAATGGGTTGGGAAGGCTGGTATTGACTTGTTAGGCGGAAGGGCCTGTTTCAACACTGCAGTGATTCTATAAAAGTAACGATGACTGTCGAATTTTTTTTTAGCTTGCACACATTGCTGTGATGAGGAACAATGAAGGAGAGAGTGTGTGATAGGCAATTCCTTCTCAGGCAGGTTACATTTTCTCCCTCTCTGAGCTGAATCACACAGTAATGTCATCCTCTCCCAAACTGGATCATGTGAGGTCTCCTTGTACATTGTCCAAACTATGTCTCCATCACATTCCCTGTTCCATGTAGGTGCATCTTTGCTGCTGTCATAGACAGAGCCATACACTTAGCAGAAAATGGTCTCGACTGATTTGAAATATGTTTACATGGCCCTGCGTCATTAAAAAATAAAATATTTAATATATTCAGAATACCTGTGTTAAAATGACTGCATTTTTTAACAAATGCAGAAATTTCGGGAAAAGCTCGGCAGGTCTGTCAGTACCCAGTTGCCTTTTACATGCTGTAGTTGTACCAGCCTCCACCACTTCCTCTGGCAGCTCGTTCTATATGCACACCACCCTCTGTGTGAAATGGTTTCCTTTAGGCCTCATCAAAATCTTTCCCCTCTCACTTTCAAACAATGCCCTCTAGTTTTGGACGCCCCTAACCTGGGGACAAACCCTGACTACTCACCCTATCTATGGCCATTTTGATTTTATAAACCACTACTGCTGCGAAATGTGACTCCAATGATCACGAATAGCTGTACTTTCAGTCATCCCGGGCCTAAATTCTGAAATTCAATACTGACACCGCTCCCTTATCCATCAAGTCACAATTCTAATTCCATTTTAATCAGTTTGTTCAGATTTATCATGAGAAACTTCTGTGGGATTTACACCGAGACCTTTGTGCCCGGAGGGAGGGACTATCATCACTCAGCAATACCCATAAAGCTGTAACATTATTCTCCTGTGTGTTTGTTCATCAAACTGTCCTGACATGATGTGACATACCTCTGCAACAGGCAGGACTTAAATCCAGGCCTTATAGTCCAGAGCTAGGAACACTACCACACAAGTTCAGGAATTGGAATCAAATCCAGAGTTCTGGCTCAGAGACAGGGACACTACCCACCACAATGCCATACCCAGATTTTGGGTCATATTTTAGTGCCCACTTTCAGCTCGGTGTGGATTTATTATAATCAGGTTACCATTACTGAACTACACAAAACCCTTTGTATTGTTAAACAAATGCAAGATATTTGTCTCAACTGTTGGATATTGAGTGACGTGCTATGCCATTGATTAATCGCTAGTATCTGTAGTCTGCAATATTAAGGAAAGAAACCCTGCAGAAACACTCTGCCCAATGAAGGGTCTCAAATGGATATTCATTACTGAACAGCAGCGACGAAGGAAGAGCTTAATTTCTGACCCCCAAACACCGATCACTCTTACCCACCTCTAACGTGCGACTGCCCTTTTCCTAAAACCATGAAATGACACCAGGCTGGTGATTACTGTCCAGCCTCTCCTCCCCACTGACGGTGTCAGCAATCTGTCCCACCTCTCCCTAACCACACAAGGCAAACCAAGCTCAGGGTCTTTGTGAAATTCAAGGCCGGAGTGTGCAGGCATCCTGGAGAGGAATCGGCGTTTTAAAATGGAAGGGGGAGGGGTAGGTAGCAGTAATATCACACAACGGGCAGAGGGGTGGCTGATTGAGTTTAGTTTCGATTAATGTGCGGTATTGGATTTGGTAAATCAAACAACAGCAGGACCTATACAATTCAAAGTAGAGCCTTTGGCAGTGTTGTAGAATAGACACCTAGGCCGTCAGGTATAATTCTTGAAAATTTGCATCTCATATAGATACTGTGTTTAAGAAGGTGTTTAACACACTTGTCTTCATTGGTCAGACCCTTTGAGTATCGGAATGGGGATGTCATGTTGAGGATGTACAGGACATTGGTGAGACCTCTTCTGGAATACTGTGTCCAGTCTGGTCACCCTGCCCGCTCATTCCATAGGCACACCACCCTCTGGGTGAAAAAGCTGCCCTTTAGGTCGCTTTAATGTTTCCCCTCTCACCTTAAACCTCTGCCCTACCCTACCCTTAGAAAATACCTTGACTATTCACTTTGATATTATTGACCTTGATATTATTAAGCTGGAGAGGATTGAGAACAGATTAACTTGGATGTTGTTGGGAATGCAGGGAGTGAGCGATAAGGAGAGGCTGGGTATGCTGGGACTTTTTTCACTGGAGAGGATGAGGTTAAGGGGTAACTTCACAGAAGTTTACAAAATAATGAGGGGTACAGATAAGCTGAAGGGCTGATGTCTTTTCCCTGGAGTTGGAGATTCAAAACTGAGGGATATTTTAAAGCGCGAGGAAAAAGATTTACAAAAGTCATAATAGTTAATTATTTTAGACAGAATCTGGCTTGTGTGTGGAATGAACTTGCAGAGCAAGTGGTGAAAGCAGGGACAGTTACAACGTTTAAAGGACATTTAGATCAGTCCATGGATAAGACATCAGTTTGGATGGTGCGGTGAGCAGCTGCTCTCGCACTCCCCCTCTCTGAATGAATCCCTGTTGGTTTTCACCCTCTGCCAATGCCTTGCAGTGGCGTGGGGAGGCCAGCAGAGGGTGGCATTGCATCACTTTAAGCACCACAGAGACAGCCAGACCTGCCCCACACAGAGACACACGGATGCACACACGGGGATGGTTAGGACACGGCGTGAAGCTCATCTGGTAAGTTAAATGAAACATAAAGAAATGCTCAATTTGCCTCGTAAACTGTTAAAATATGAGGGACAGATAACTCCCAAATTCCACTGTTTAAATAAAAACATCAATTTATTTTTTTATTTTGAAAGTGAACACTTTACATCAAAAATTCACAACTCTGGGACCTTCTTTCACTTAACTGCTTATTACCCGAGGAGAAAGTGAGGACTGCAGATGCTGGAGATCAGAGCTGAAAATGTGTTTCTGGAAAAGCGCAGCAGGTCTGGCAGCATCCAAGTAACAGGGGGATCGACGTTTCGGGCATAAGCCCTTCTTCAGGAATGAGGAAAGTGTGTCCAGCAGGCTAAGATAAAAGGTAGGGAGGAGGGACTTGGGGGAGGGGCGTTGGAAATGCTATAGATGGAGGGAGGTTAAGGTGAGGGTGATAGGCCGGAGTGGGGGTGGGGGGCGGAGAGGTCAGGAAGAAGATTGCAGGTTAGGAAGGCGGTGCTGAGTTCGAGGGATTTGACTGAGACAAGGTGGAGGACGGGGAAATGAGGAAACTGGAGAAATCTGAGTTCATCCCTTGTAGTTGGAGGGTTCCCAGGCAGAAGATGAGGCGCTCTTCCTCCAACCGTCGTGTTGCCATGGTCTGGCGATGGAGGAGCCCAAGGTCCTTGTTGGAGTGGGAGGGGGAGTTGAAGTGTTGGGCTACAGGGTGGTTGGGTTGGTTGGTCCGGGTGTCCCAGAGGTGTTCTCTGAAACGTTCCACAAGTAGGCGGCCTGTCTCCCCAATATAGAGGAGGCCACATCGGGTGTAGCGGATACAATATATGATGTGTGTGGAGGTGCACAGATACTCACACGGGGATGGTGAGGATACGGCGTGAAGCTCATCTGGAAATTTAAATGACACAAAGAAATGCTCAATTCGCCTCGTAAACTGTTAAAATATGAGGGACAGATCCGCCAACTCCACTGCTTAAATAAAAACATCAATTCATTTTTTTCACTCTGAAAGTGAACATTTTACATCAACTATTCACAACTCAGGGACCCTGTTTCTCTTAACTGCTTACTACCCGACTCCAGCTCGATAGCAATATACTGTTTCTGGGGCTGCCATCCTCTCATACCACAGGTGCTTGTAAGCTCTCAGTTCAGAACAGCATTCCCTCTCTTAAAAGTACAGTATACACTTTCAACATCATCACATTATACCCTGATGAAGTGGATAAGTGGGACCTAACCGGATTTCTCTTGCTCTGTGGTTTGTCAATAATTCATCTACTCTGTCTCGTATGTGTCAGGACTTCTGTTACTCCATTGACAGCATGTCATTATTCCACTCTGTCCGTGGGAATATATCAGTATTTCACTTGCTCAGACTTGTGTGTGTGGGGCAGGATTTCAGTTGTTTCATGGGGACTGTGACGCTATTTCAATCTCAATGTTTGTAGATGGCACCGAACCTGAAAGAATTGTAAAGTCTATGGAAGACAGTGAGGAACTCTAACAGGACAGTGACACGTTGGTGTAGTGTTCAGTTATAAGGCAGATGGGGATCAATGCAGAGCAGTGTGAGTTGATGTACTGTTGTAGGAATAACATTGAAAGGCAGTTTAATACAGGCCGTACCGTAATAAAGGGGTTGCATGATCAGAGAGCGCTGGGTGTATATGAGCACAGATTGTTGAAGATATCAGGACAAGTTGGGAGAGCACTAACTATCACAGACTAGTTTCAGTATCTGAGTTGCTTACAGGAGGAGGTGTAGGAGGGAGTCTCTGTGCTCCCTTCGCGGAAGGTGGTGGTGATGATGTATTGTGAGCCCACCCTCCTGACCACCGAGACCGTGAGGATTCCATTTGTACCAGCTCGACACAAAAGGGAGATGGCATCAGGGCCACAGCTTCTAAATTGTGCCGGGGGGGGGGTGGAAACGGAGCTGCCAGTGGGTTTAAAGTGAGAGTTGCCCTTCGCTGAACATTGCTCCTTACTTGGTCGGTGTGACGTGGATGTTTCAGAATCTCCACACAAGGCGTCCTGGTCCTCTCCGACTCGTACCAGGATCCTTCCCAAAAGCGGGGGCAGGGGTAAGGGAAAGTATATCGGGCACTCCACCGCTCGGCTTGGCCCTTTCTGTCCTATTCCAGGCTGTTTCTCCTGGAATGGGAGAAAGGGAGGGAGAGAGTGAAGGTGGGAGTGGGTGGCCCTGCTGTTAGTGCTGGTTTAGGTGAAGGGGACGGGGACCTGGTGAGGGGTCTGGAGGGAATCAGTTCACAGTGTTGTATCCATGCAGTGTTATTAACGTGGGGGGTAAAGTGGAGGGAGGAGGAAGACAGGGGGAGAGAGAGAGAGGGAGAGAGAGAGAGAGGGATAGAGAGTGTGAGAGAGAGGGAGAGAGAAAGATCACGGCGGGGTGGGATGGTGCTTTACCTGTTATACGGTGCGTGTGAGGGAGCAGAGAGAATACAGTGACCCTTATCCTGACAGAGTAGGGAAGGTTATTGATGCTTGTCCTGTATTGCTGGGCATTTCCTCAGACCCCAGATACTGCACTGAGCTGGGTAGGGAGCTCAGACCATGATCAGTGGGTCAGGTGGTGTGGACCCTCTGGGAAGAGAATGGTCCCCCTCTGTACTAGCCCATCCACCAGGACCTCCGTGCCCCTGTCGGCAAACCGCAGTGTAATTGCCTTATCCCCCATGCTCAGGGTAAACTGCGCAGGGCAGCTCCTAACTGAGAAAGCGCAACCATGTGCTCATTGGCCTGTTAAAGATTGCCCCAGTGTCAGGGAACAATGAATATCCAGGGTCATCCGGGCGATGGTGAGTACCTCCAGCCATGATGGGTGGGAGAATCGGGCTGGCATTGAATGAGAGGGACACCATGGGATGGGCTGGGTTGTTAATGAGGTGAGTTTGATCCGATAGCACCAGGAAACTAGCTCAGCCTCGTGCAGATAATCGTTCTGTCAGACTAAAGGAAAATGTCACTGAGGCAGTTTTTTGTTTGATTCAGCCCAGTGAATCATAGATTCTGTTGAAACAACTCACATTTACAAAGCTGTAGTGCAAATGCTCAAATATCCCATTTGCCTATCTTTCCTGGGAAGACAGGCTCATGTTACAGGATACGATCGAAGTGTCTACATTTCTGCATTCTGAAACATGGGAACACATCCTTCCATGACACTGTCTCTCAGTCTCCCCCTCTCTGTCTATACCCCAAACCGCTCCCATGTGGTGATATTTAAACTGATTCCCCCGCCTGGTCTCTCTGGCAATGATGTTCACACACACAGCACCCCCTTGTCAGGGCAACAATGGAGATATGGAGCTGTAAATGGGTGGGAGCTGTACATCCTGTCAGTTCCAGAATGGTCTGCAAGTTTCCCCACACTGGGCAGTGATCTAACACAGTGTTGCAGAGCAATGCACTGGGGTGGGGTACACAGTCCGACATGCTGGGAGGGTAACTGCTCCTGGGTTACAGATCAATGTACTGGGGTGGGGTACACAGTCCTACATGCTGGGAGGGTAACTGCTCCTGGGTTACAGATCATTACACTGGGGTGGGGTACACAGTCCTACATGCTGGGAGGGTAACTGCTCCTGGGTTACAGAAAAATGCACTGGGGTGGTGTACACAGTTCTACATGCTGGGAGGGTAACTGCTCCTGGGTTACAGATCAATGCACTGGGGTGGTGTACACAGACCTACATGCTGGGAGGGTAACTGCTCCTGGGTTACAGATCAATGCACTGGGGTGGTGTACACAGTCCTACATGCTGGGAGGGTAACTGCTCCTGGGTTACAGATCATTACACTGGGGTGGGGTACACAGTCCTACATGCTGGGAGGGTAACTGCTCCTGGGATACAGATCAATGTACTGGGGTGGGGTACACAGTCCTACATGCAGTGGGGGGGGGGGGATGGCTCCCGGTTTACAGGGGGGAGAGGTGATAGGTCAGAGAGGAGGGTGGGGTGAATGGGGGGGATGGTCATGGACAGGTCAAGGAGTTCCCCGGAACATTCCGTCCCCGACATTCTATAACTGCCATTCCCCAGAACGTTCTATCCCCGACATTCGATAACTGCCATTCCCCAGAACGTTCTCTCCCCAACATTCTATAACTGACATTCCCCGGAACGTTCTGTCCCTGACATTCTATAACTGACATTCCCGGAACGTTCTGTCCCTGACATTCTATAACTGACATTCCCGGAACGTACTGTCCCTGACATTCTATAACTGACATTCCCGGAACGTTCTGTCCCTGACATTCTATAACTGACATTCCTCGGAACGTTCTGTCCCTGACATTCTATAACTGACATTCCCCGGAACGGTCTGTCCCTGACATTGTTTGTGAACGGCCGGACGTCAGTGAATTGAACAAACGATAAGATCCCGAGGGAAGAGATCCCGTTCCAGGGAGAAGGAGACACTGTTCCGAAGATCCCTCAGGCAGTTAAAGGGGTGAATACGTTTTCACTGCGTTTACATTTCTCCATGACACTGGATCGACCACAATTTAGACCAAAATACAGGAATTCCCAAACTCCGTTTGTCTTCAGGAAACTGGGAGAGAATCCTTCAGGACAGCAACGTTTCCACCCTCCGTATTTGGAACTGGGAAGGAGTGACCTGTGTCTGCTCTCGAGTGATCGAGTGTGTGGGAATGTTCTAGAAACTATCTGTCCTGATGGATGTGTCTCTGTGGGTTTGGGGAGGGAGGGTTTCTTATGGTTTCTGTCACATTTTTGTCAGTAATTCCGACCTTCCCATTTGTTATCCCAGCCCCAATTATTTTAATAAATCCCTGAATACAGGGACACATTTGAAAATCTCACTGGGTCCCCGATCAAACGGGTCCCTTTGCCTCCAGGCTGATGGATAATGGGTTTGTTTTCGTTCCTCACAGTTAACGTAGATACCATCTACGTCCTGCTTTATAAAGATTGTGGATTGTCTCCATGTGTCAGACGTTACCTGGGGGCCATGGCAGCGGCGGATCTCCTGGTCATTATCCTCGACCTGATCCTGAGACACATTCACATTGTTTATTGGGAACAGTTTTATTTCCTGAGGTACTCCGTCCCCGTGTGTAATATCCACGCCGTCCTGCTTTATGCAGCCACTGACTGCTCTGTCTGGTTCACCGTCACTTTCACCTTTGATCGGTTTGTGGCGATTTGTTGCCAGAAGCTGAAAAGTAAATATTGCAGTGAGAAAACGGCGGCTGTGGTTCTGGGAGCAGTGACTGTGCTGAGCTGTTTAAAGAACATTTTCTGGTATTTTATGCTCGAGGCTCGGTATCGGCTGCGGAACCTCCCATGGTTTTGTGATGTAACAGGCGCTGTTCTATACTCCAGTGTCTGGGTCATAATTGAGTTCCTCCACCACATTCTAACCCCGTGTGTCCCATTTCTCCTGATTCTACTGCTCAATTTTCTCACCGTCAGACACATTTTAGTGACCAGCAGAGCCCGCAGGAGACTCCGCACTCACACCAATGGGGACGCTCAGTCTGACACAGAAATGAGAAACCGAAAAAAATCCATCATTTTACTGTTTGTGATCTCGGCCAATTTCATCCTGTTCTGGTCAATGTTAATGTTGTATTCTATATGGAGACGGATGTGGTATTTTGTGTATGGGTCTGTGTATCTCCATGACTTTGTGCAGGAATTGGGCTTCATGCTGCAGCTCCTCAGTTGCTGCACAAACACCGCGATTTATGCCGTGACCCAGACTAAGTTCAGGCAGCAGCTGAAGAATGTGCTGAAATATCCCTTCACCCAAATCCATCCATCCATCAAATTCCCTCATTTATCAATCCATCCGGGATTTTCTCATTTCAGTTCAGTGTTTCAGCGATGGAGCAGCCTGTCACTATGGTAACAGACTGAGGGTAGCACTGGTTTATCCATCCTTATCCCACAGCTGGGTTACAGGGAAACATTTCAATGTTTCTCACAACTCAGGGGCCAGTGAGAAAAGGCACCATCCCACTGACTGTATCCATCACTTCCATTTGTAAACAATAAAAATGTTGATTAAAGCGTGCCGAGCAGCAGAGTGACCGATGTTGTTGTGTGTCTTTGTGTTGGTGAAGCTGAACTGGAGAGAGACAGACTCAGCACCAAGTCCTGGTCCTCAGGGAAGGGGAGGGCACCGCGCCCTGAGCCCAGGAGCTGGGTTTAACTCCCTCTGTCCCCCCACTCCAACCTGGACTCCCCGTTTCCTCTCCCCCACCTTTTCTCCTCATTGCTCTCCCTCTCTATCTCTGCATACTCTTTCCTTCTCAACACCTCTCCTTTTCACTCTCACTCATTCCCCCGTCTCTATCACACACACCCCCAATCTCGGTTTCTCCACCTGCCTCCACTCTTCCCTCTCTCCCTCCCTGACAGAGAGAGAGAGAGAGAGGAGAGAGGGATGGAGTTGACAGAGGGAACGCGAGGGGGGATAACAGAGGGGGCAAGACAGGGAGGGAGATCGCAACAAGGGAAAGAGAGAGAGACAGGGGCGAAAAGGAGAGAGAGGGAGGAGAGAAAGGGAGATGAGGCGACAGTGATTCGAGAGAGTGTGAAAGAGCAGGGAGAGACAGGGTGGGGGGACGAGAGACAGGGGTGTGAGAGAGAGGGGCAAGAGAGAGAAAGGAGACCGGCGAGAGAGCGAGGGGGACAGACAAAAGGGGTGGGAGAAACGTGGGGTGCGAGAGAGGGCGGGCGAGAGAGGTGAGGCCGAGAGAGGGGTGGGGGCGAGAGAGTGGAGGCAAGAGAGACAGGGGTGCGAGAGAGGGGGTGGCGAGAGACAGAGGGGGCGACGAGAGACTGGGGGCGAGGAAAGAGACCAGGGACAAGAGTGAGACCGGGAGCGACGAGAGAAACCAGAGGCGTGAGAGCCCGGGGGCGAGAGAGACCGGGGGTGACGAGAGAAATCAGAGCCGTGAGAGACGAGGAGGTCGAGAGAAACCGGGGGTGATGAGAGACAGTGAGGCAGTGAGAGAGAGAGAGAGAGAGAGAGAGAGAGAGAGAGAGAGAGAGAGAGGCGGTGAGAAAGAGAGGGGGGGGGCAAGAGAAGGGGGGCAAGAGAGGGGGGCTGAGAGAGAGGGGGTGGCGAGAGAGAGAGGGGAGCGAGAGAGTGGGGATAGAGACAGAGTGTGGGGCGAGGGGGCTTAGAGAGAGGGGGCGATGAAAGAGACCGGGGTTCGAGAGAGACCGGGGGCGAGAGAGAGGGGGTGACGAGAGAGAGAGAGAGAGAGAGAGAGAGAGGCGGTGAGAGAGAGGGGGGGTCGGTGGGGGGGGTGCGAGAGAAAAGGGGCCAAGAGAGAGGGGGGGCGAGAGAGGGAGGGGGTGAGAGAGGGAGGGGGTGCGAGAGAGAGACTGGGGGTGACAAGAGAAACCGGGGACATGTGAGACCGGGGGCGAGAGGGACCGGGGGGTGACGAGAGAAACCAGGAGCGATGAGAGAGACTGGAGGTGATGAGAGAGAGAAGGGGGTGAGAGAGACCGGAGCTGGCGAGAGAGTCTGTGGGGGGTGGAGAGAGACCGGGGGCAAGAGAGAGAATGGGGGTGAGAGAGCGGGGTTGACGTGAGAGACCCGAGGTGAGATAGACTGGGCGTGAATGAGACCAGAAATGACGAGAGACTGGTTAAGAGAGAGACTGGGGGTGACGAGAGAGACCGGGGGGTGAGAGATCGAGGGGAGAGAGAGACCGGGGATGATGAGTGACCGGGGGCGAGAGAGACCGGGGTTTGAGAGAGATTGGGGGGAGGCGAGCAAGAACAGAGGCGAGAGAGAGACGGGGCCGGGGGGTGCAACGAGAGACCAGGAAGGGTGAGAGAGATTAGGGGTGAGAGACGCAGGGGGCGAAAGAGAGCGGGGGCGCGATGAGAGAGACTGGGGCGAGAGGGACCGGAGGGTGAGAGAGAGATTGGGGGCGACGATAGAGACCGGGGACGAGAGAGAGACCGGGGGCGAGAGAGACTGGGGGCAAGAGAGAGGGGCTGACGAGAGAGACTGGGGGCGAGAGAGAACAGAGGCAAGAGAGAACAGGGCGGGGGTGGGGGGGGGGATGAGAGAGACGGTGGGGGGGAGGGTGAGAGAGTCCAGGGGCGAGAGAGACCTGGGGCAACGAGAAACCGGACGAGACGAGAGAATGGGGCAGAGAGAGACGGGGGGGTGGGTACGAGAGAGAGACAAGGGGCGAGAGAAACCGGGGGCAATGAGAGACTGGGGGTGAGAGAGAGACCGGTGGTGAGAGAGACCAGGGAGAGTTAGAGACCGGGGGTGAGATAGACTGGGGAGAGTTAGAGACCGGGGGTGAGAGAGACTGGGAATTGTTAGAGACTGGGGGCAAGAGAGACTGGGGAGAGTTAGAGACCGGGGGTGAGAGAGACTGGGGAGAGTTAGAGACCGGGGGTGAGAGAGACTGGGCAGCGTTAGAGGCGGGTGGTGAAAGAGACCAGGGAGAGTTAGAGACCGGGGGCGAGAGAGACTGGGGAGAGTTAGAGACCGGGGGCGAGAGAGATTGGGGAGAGTTAGAGAACGGGGGTGAGAGAGACTGGGCAGAGTTAGAGACCGGTGGGGAGAGAGACCAGTGAGATTTGAGACCAGGGGCGAGAGAGACTGGGAGAGTTAGAGACCGGGGGCGAGAGAGATCGGGGAATGTTAGAGACCGGGGGTGAGATAGACTGGGGAGAGTTAGAGACGGGGGGTGAGAGAGACTGGGGAGAGTTAGAGACCGGGGGTGAGAGAGACTGGGGAGAGTTAGAGACTGGGGGCGAGAGAGACCGGGGAGAGTTAGAGACCGGGGGCGAGAGAGACCAGGGAGATTTAGACACGGGGGCAAGAGAGACTGGGGAGAGCTAGAGACCGGGGGCGACAGAGACTGGGGAGAGTTAGAGACTGGGGTTGAGAGGGACTGGGGAGAGTGAGAGACCGGGGGCGACAGAGACTGGGGTGAGTTAGAGACTGGGGTTGAGAGGGACTGGGGAGAGTTAGAGACTGGGGTTGAGAGGGACTGGGGAGAGTTAGAGACCGGGGGCAAGAGAGACTGGGCAGAGTTAGAGACGGGAGGTGAGAGAGACCGGGGAGAGTTAGAGACCGGGGGCTAGAGAGACTGGAGAGAGTCAGAGACTGGGGGCGAAAGAGACTGGGGAGAGTCAGAGACCAGGGGCGAGAGAGACTGGGGAGAGCTAGAGACGGGGGGCGAGAGAGACTGGGGACGTTTGGAGACCGGTGGTGAGAGAGACCAGGGAGAGTTAGAGACGAGGGGCGAGAGAGACCGGGGAGAGTTAGAGACCGGGGGCGAGAGAGACTGGGGAGAGTTAGAGAGCGGGGGCGAGAGAGACCGGGGAGAGTTAGAGACCGGGGGTGAGAGAGACTGGGGAGCGTTCGAGACTGGGGGCGAGAGAGACTGGGGAGAGTTAGAGAGCGGGGGCGAGAGAGACCGGGGAGAGTTAAGAGACCGAGGACGAGAGAGACCAGGGAGATTTAGACACGGGGGCAATAGAGACCGGGGAGAGTTAGAGACCGGGGGCAATAGAGACCGGGGACAGTTAGAGACCGCGGGCGACAGAGACTGGGGAGAGTTAGAGACCGGGGGCGAGAGAGACTGGGGAGAGTCAGAGACCGGGGGCGAGAGAGACTGGGGAGAGTTAGAGACTGGGGTTGAGAGGGACTGGGGAGAGTTAGAGACCAGGGGCGAGAGAGACTGGGGAGAGTTAAGAGACCGGGGGCGAGAGAGACTGGGGAGAGTTAGAGACAGGGGGTGAGAGAGATTGGGGAGAGTTAGAGACCGGGGGTGAGAGAGACTGGGGAGAGTTAAGAGACCGGGGGCGAGAGAGACTGGGGAGAGTTAAGAGACCGGGGGCGAGAGAGACCAGGGAGATTTAGACACGGGGGCAATAGAGACCGGGGAGAGTTAGAGACCGGGGGCGACAGAGACTGGGGAGAGTTAGAGACCGGGGGCGAGAGATACTGGGGAGAGTCAGAGACCAGGGGCGAGAGAGACTGGGGAGAGTTAGAGACTGGGGTTGTGAGGGACTGGGGAGAGTTAGAGACCGGGGGCAAGAGAGACTGGGGAGAGCTAGAGACGGGTGGTGAGATAGACCGGGGAGAGTTAGAGACCGGGGGCTAGAGAGACTGGAGAGAGTCAGAGACCAGGGGCGAGAGAGACTGGGGAGAGTCAGAGACCAGGGGTGAGAGAGACCGGGGAGAGTTAGAGACTGGGGGCGAGAGACCGGGGAGAGTTACAGACGGGTGGTGAGAGAGACCGGGGAGAGTTAGAGACCGGGGGCTAGAGAGACTGGAGAGAGTCAGAGATTGGGGGCGAAAGAGACTGGGGAGAGTCAGAGACCAGGGGCGAGTGAGACTGGGGAGAGTTAGAGACCGGTGGTGAGAGAGACCGGGGTGAGTTAGAGACCGGGGGCGAGAGAGACTGGGGAGAGTTAGAGACCGGTGGTGAGAGAGACCGGGGAGAGTGAGAGACCGGGGGTGAGAGAGACTGGGGAGAGTTAGAGACCAGGGGCGAGAGAGACCGGGGAGAGTTAGAGACCGGGCGCAAGAGAGACTGGGGAGAGTTAGAGACCGGTGGTGAGAGAAACCGGGGAGAGTTAGAGACCAGGGGCGAGAGAGACCAGGCAGAGTTAGAGACCAGGGGCGAGAGAGACCGGGGAGAGTTAGAGACCGGTGGTGTGAGAGACCGGGGAGAGTTAGAGACCGGGGGCTAGAGAGACTGGGGAGAATTAGAGACCAGGGGCGAGAGAGACTGGGCAGAGTTAGAGACCCTGGATGAGAGGGACCTGGGGCAACGAGAAACCGGCGCGATGAGAGAGAACGGGGCAGTGAGAGACCGGGGGGGGGTATAAGAGAGAGACCAGGGGCGGGAGAGAAACTCGGGGCAATGAGAGACCAGGGGTGAGAGAGAGACCAGTGGCGAGAGAGACCAGGGAGAGTTAGAGACTGGGGGCGAGAGAGAGACCGGGGGCAAGGGGGCAAGAGAGACCAGGGAGAGAGAGTGACTGAGGGCAAGAAAGTCCGAGAGTGACGAGAGACCATGGGCAAGTGAGACTAGGGGCCAGAGAGACTGGCGGGGGGGTGAGAGATCAGGGAGTGAGACACCTGGTGTGACGAGAGACCGGGGGCGACGAGAGAGACGAGAGACCAGAGGTGAGAGAGACTGGGAGTCTAGAGAGACCAGGGGCAAGAGAGACCGAGGGCAACAAGACAGAATGGGGGGTGAGAGAGACCGGGGAAGACAGAGGGGGTGACGAGACAGACCGAGCCGACAGAGGCCGGGGGGAGGGGGGTGGGAAGTGGTGAGAGACCGAGGGTGAGAAGATTGGGGGGGGTGGGTGAGAGGGACTTTGGGGGCGAGAGAGAGATCAGGGGTGAGAGAGAACGGGACGAGAGAGACCAGGAGTGAAGAGGGAGACCGGGGGCGAGGGAGACCAGGAGTGAAGAGGGAGACCGGGGGTGAGGGAGACCAGGAGTGAAGAGGGAGACCGGGGGCGAGGGAGACCAGGAGTGAAGAGGGAGACCGGGGGCGAGGGAGACCAGGAGTGAAGAGGGAGACCGGGGGCGAGGGAGACTGGCGGCGAGGGAGACCTGGGGTGAAGAGGGAGACTGGGGGCGAGGGAGACCAGGAATGAAGAGGGAGACCGGGGGCGAGGGAGACCAGGAGTGAAGAGGGAGACAGGGGGCGAGGGAGACCAGGGGTGACGATACAGACTAGGGGGGCTAGAGAGACCGGGACTGAGAGAGACCGGGGCGACAAGATACACCAGGGGCGAGAGAGAGACCGCGGGTAAGAGAGACTGGAGACGAGAGAGTTTGGGGGCGAGAGAGAGGGGGTGATGAGACAGACCGGGGGCGAGAGAGACTAGGGTGATGAGACAGACCGGGGGCGAGAGAGAGATCGGGGTGTTGAGACAGACTGGGGGTGAGAGAGAATGATCGGGGCGATGAGACAGACCGGGGGTGAGAGAGAGATCGGGGCAATGAGACAGTCAGGGGTCGAGAGAGAGATCGGGGTGATGAGACGAAGCGGGGGCTAGAGAGAGATCGGGGCGATAAGACAGACCGGGGGTGAGAGAGAGATCGGGGCGATGAGACAGACTGGGGGCGAGAGAGAGATCGGGGCGATAAGGCAGACCGGGGGTGAGAGAGAGATCGGGGCGATGAGACAGTCCGGGGGAAATAGAGAGAGATCGGGGCGATGAGACAGACCGGGGGTGAGAGAGAGATAGGGTCGATGAAACAGACCGGGGGCGAGAGAGAGATCGGGGCGATGAGACAGACTGGGGCGAGAGAGAGATCGGGGCGATGAGACAGACCGGGGGCTAGAGAGAGAGATCGGGGTGAAGAGACAGACCGGGGGGCGAGAGAGATTTCAGGGCGATGAGACAGACCGGGGGTGAGAGAGAGATCGGGGCGATGAGACAGACTGGGGGCGAGAGAGAGATCGGGGTGATGAGACAGACTGGGGTCGAGAGAGAGACCGAGGTGATGAGACAGACCGGGGGCGAGAGCGAGATCGGGGAGATGAGACAGACATGGGGGCTAGAGATAGATCGGGGCGATGAGACAGACTGGGGTCGAGAGAGAGGTCGGGGTGTTGAGACAGACCGGGGGCTAGAGAGAGATCGGGGCGATAAGACAGAACGGGGGTGAGAGAGAGATCGAGGTGATGAGACGAACCGGGGGTGAGAGAGAGATCGGGGTGATGAGACAGACCGGGGGTGAGAGAGAGAGATCGGGGCGATGAGACAGACCGGGGGCGAGAGAGACTAGGGTGCTGAGACAGACCGGGGTCGAGAGAGAGATCGGGGTGATGAGACAGAGCGGGGGTGAGAGAGAATGATCGGGGCATTGAGAGAGACCGGGGGTGAGAGTGAGATCGGGGCGATGCAACAGTCTGGGGTCGAGAGAGAGATCGGGTGATGAGAGACAGAAGGCGAGAGAGAGATCGGGTCGATGAGACAGTCCGGGGGCTAGAGATAGAGATCGGCGTGATGAGACAGACCGGGGGCGAGAGAGAGATCGGTGCGAAGAGACAGACCGGGGGCGAGAGAGAGATCGGGGTGATGAGACAGACCGGGGTTGAGAGAGAGATCGGGGCGATGAGACAGACCGGAGGGTGAAAGAGAGATTGGGGCGATGAGACAGACTGGGGGCTCGAGTGGGATCGGGGTGATGAGACAGACCGGGGTTGAGAGAGAGATCAGGGTGATGAGACAGACCGGGGGCGAGAGAGAGATCGGGGTAATGAGACAGACCGGGGGTGAGAGAGAGATCGAGGTGATGAGACAGACTGGGGGCGAGAGAGAGACCGGGGTGATGAGACAGACCGGGGGCGAAAGAGAGTTTGGTGAGATGAGACAGACATGGGGGCTAGAGAGAGATCGGGGCGATGAGACAGACTGGGGTCGAGAGAGAGGTCGGGGTGTTGAGACGAACCGGGGGTGAGAGAGAGATCGGGGTGATGAGACAGACCGGGGGTGAGAGAGAGAGAGATCGGGGCGATGAGACAGACCGGGGGCGAGAGAGACTAGGGTGATGAGACAGACCGGGGGCGAGAGAGAGATCGGGGTGATGAGATAGACCGGGGGTGAGAGAGAATGATCAGGGCATTGAGACAGACTGGGGGTGAGAGAGAGATCGGAGCGATGCAACAGTCTGGGGTCGAGATAGTGATCGGGTGATGAGAGACAGAAGGCGAGAGAGAGATCGGGTCGATGAGACAGTCCGGGGATAGAGAGAGAGATCAGGGTGATGAGACAGACTGGGGGCGAGAGAGAGATCGGGGTGATGAGACAGACCGGGGGCGAGAGAGAGATCGGGGCGAGGAGACAGACCGGGAGCGAGAGAGAGATCGGGGCGATGAAACAGACCGGGGGTGATTGAGAGATCGGGGCGATGAGACAGACTGGGGGTGTGAGAGAGATCGTGGCGATGAGACAGACCGGCGGTGAGAGAGAGAGTTCGGGGCGATGAGACAGACCGGGGTCGAGGGAGAGATCGGGGCGATGAGACAGACCGGAGGGTGAAAGGGAGATTGGGGCGATGAGACAGACTGGTGGATCGAGTGGGATCGGGGTGATGAGACAGACCGGGGTTGAGAGAGAGATCGGGGTGATGAGACAGAGCGGGGGCGAGACAGAGATCGGGGTAATGAGACAGACCGGGGGTGAGAGTGAGAGACTGGGGTGATGAGACAGACCGGGGGTGAGAGAGAGAGATCGGGGCGCTGAGACAGACCGGGGTCGAGGGAGAGATCGGGGCGATGAGACAGACCGGAGGGTGAAAGGGAGATTGGGGTGATGAGACAGACTGGGGGCTCGAGTGGGATTGGGGTGATGAGACAGACCGGGGTTGAGAGAGAGATCGGGGTGATGAGACAGAGCGGGGGCGAGAGAGAGATCGGGGTAATGAGACAGACCGGGGGTGAGAGAGAGATCGGGGCGATGAGACAGACCGGGGGTGAGAGAGAGATCGGGGCGATGAGACAGACCGGAGGCTAGAGAGAGAAATTTGGGTGATGATACAGACCGGGGGCGAGAGAGATTTCGGGGCGATGAGACAGACCGGGGGTGAGAGAGAGATCGGGGCGATGAGACAGACTGGGGGCGAGAGAGAGATCGGGGCGATGAGACAGACCGGAGGGTGAAAGGGAGATTGGGGTGATGAGACAGACTGGGGGCTCGAGTGGGATTGGGGTGATGAGACAGACCGGGGTTGAGAGAGAGATCGGGGTGATGAGACAGAGCGGGGGCGAGAGAGAGATCGGGGTAATGAGACAGACCGGGGGTGAGAGAGAGATCGGGGCGATGAGACAGACCGGGGGCGAGAGAGAAATCGGGGCGATGAGACAGACCGGAGGCTAGAGAGAGAAATCGGGGTGATGAGACAGTCCGGGGGCGAGAGAGATTTCGGGGCGATGAGACAGACCGGGGGTGAGAGAGAGATCGGGGCGATGAGACAGACTGGGGGCGAGAGAGAGACCGGGGTGATGAGACAGACCGGTGGCGAGAGAGAGATCGGGGGGATGAGACAGACCGGGGGCTAGAGAGAGAAATCGGGGTGATGAGACAGACCGGGGGCGAGAGAGATTTCGGGGCAATGAGACAGACCCGGGGTGAGAGAGAGATCGGGGCGATGAGACAGACTGGGGGCTCGAGAGAGAGGTCGGGGTGTTGAGACAGACCGGGGTTGAGAGAGAGATCGGGGTGATGAGACAGAGCGGGGGCGAGAGAGAGATCGGGGTAATGAGACAGACCGGGGGTGAGAGAGAGATCGGGGCGATGAGACAGACCGGGGGTGAGAGAGAGATCGGGGCGATGAGACGAACCGGGGGCTAGAGAGAGATCGGGGTGATGAGACGAACCGGGGGTGAGAGAGAGATCGGGGTGATGAGACAGACCGGGGGTGAGAGAGAGAGATCGGGGCGATGAGGCAGACCGGGGGCGAGAGAGACTAGGGTGATGAGTCAGACCGGGGGCGAGAGAGACTAGGGTGATGAGACAGACCAGGGGTGAGAGAGAGATCGGTGTGATGAGACGAACCGGGGGCTAGAGAGAGATCGGGGCGATAAGACAGACCGGGGGTGACAGAGAGATCGGGGCGATGAGACAGACTGGGGGCGAGAGAGAGATCGGTGCGATAAGACAGACCGGGGGTGA
Organism: Chiloscyllium punctatum; assembly: GCF_047496795.1. Taxonomy (NCBI): domain Eukaryota; kingdom Metazoa; phylum Chordata; class Chondrichthyes; order Orectolobiformes; family Hemiscylliidae; genus Chiloscyllium; species Chiloscyllium punctatum. Next base: position 25,088,365 of record NC_092751.1, read on the forward strand.
GAGAGAGATCGGGGCGATGAGACAGTCTGGGGGAAACAGAGAGAGATCGGGGTGATGAGAAAAACCGGGGTCGAGAGAGAGATAGGGCCGATGAAACAGACCGGGGGCGAGAGAGAGATCGGGGCGATGATACAGACCGGGGGTGAGAGAGAGATCGGGGCGATGAGACAGACTGGGGGCGAGAGAGAGACCGGGGTGATGAGACAGACCGGTGGCGAGAGAGAGATCGGGGGGATGAGACAGACCCGGGCTAGAGAGAGAAATCGGGGTGATGAGACAGACCGGGGGCGAGAGAGATTTCGGGGCAATGAGACAGACCCGGGGTGAGAGAGAGATCGGGGCGATGAGACAGACTGGGGTCGAGAGAGAGGTCGGGGTGTTGAGACAGACCGGGGGTGAGAGAGAGAGATCGGGGCGATGAGGCAGACCGGGGGCGAGAGAGACTAGGGTGATGAGTCAGACCGGGGGCGAGAGAGACTAGGGTGATGAGACAGACCAGGGGTGAGAGAGAGATCTGTGTGATGAGACGAACCGGGGGCTAGAGAGAGATCGGGGTGATGAGACGAACCGGGGGTGAGAGAGAGATCGGGGTGATGAGACAGACCGGGGGTGAGAGAGAGAGATCGGGGCGATGAGGCAGACCGGGGGCGAGAGAGACTAGGGTGATGAGTCAGACCTGGGGCGAGAGAGATTAGGGTGATGAGACAGACCAGGGGTGAGAGAGAGATCGGTGTGATGAGACGAACCGGGGGCTAGAGAGAGATCGGGGCGATAAGACAGACCGGGGGTGACAGAGAGATCGGGGCGATGAGACAGACTGGGGGCGAGAGAGAGATCGGTGCGATAAGACAGACCGGGGGTGAGAGAGAGATCGGGGCGATGAGACAGTCCGGGGGAAACAGAGAGAGATCGGGGTGATGAGACAGACCGGGGGCGAGAGAGAGATAGGGCCGATGAAACAGACCGGGGGCGAGAGAGAGATCGGGGCGATGATACAGACTGGGGCGAGAGAGAGATCGGGGCGATGAGACAGACCGGGAGCTAGAGAGAGAGATCGGGGTGATCAGACAGACCGGGGGCTAGAGAGATTTCGGGGCAATGAGACAGACCCGGGGTGAGAGAGAGATCGGGGCGATGAGACAGACTGGGGTCGAGAGAGAGGTCGGGGTGTTGAGACAGACCGGGGGCTAGAGAGTGATCGGGGTGATGAGACGAACCGGGGGTGAGAGAGAGATCGGGGTGATGAGACAGACCGGGGGTGAGAGAGAGAGATCGGGGCGATGAGGCAGACCGGGGGCGAGAGAGACTAGGGTGATGAGTCAGACCGGGGGTGAGAGAGACTAGGGTGATGAGACAGACCAGGGGTGAGAGAGAGATCGGTGTGATGAGACGAACCGGGGGCTAGAGAGAGATCGGGGTGATGAGACGAACCGGGGGTGAGAGAGAGATCGGGGTGATGAGACAGACCGGGGGTGAGAGAGAGAGATCGGGGCGATGAGGCAGACCGGGGGCGAGAGAGATTAGGGTGATGAGACAGACCAGGGGTGAGAGAGAGATCGGTGTGATGAGACGAACCGGGGGCGAGAGAGAGATCGGGGCGATAAGACAGACCGGGGGTGACAGAGAGATTGGGGCGATGAGACAGACTGGGGGCGAGAGAGAGATCGGTGCGATAAGACAGACCCGGGGTGAGAGAGAGATCGGGGCGATGAGACAGTCCGGGGGAAACAGAGAGAGATCGGGGTGATGAGACAGACCGGGGGCGAGAGAGAGATAGGGCCGATGAAACAGACCGGGGGCGAGAGAGAGATCGGGGCGATGATACAGACTGGGGCGAGAGAGAGATCGGGGCGATGAGACAGACCGGGGGCTAGAGAGAGAGATCGGGGTGATCAGACAGACCGGGGGCTAGAGAGAGTTCGGGGCGATGAGACAGACCGGGGGTGAGAGAGAGATCGGAACGATGAGACAGACTGGGGGCGAGAGAGAGATCGGGGTGATGAGAGAGACTGGTGGCGAGAGAGAGACCGTGGTGGTGAGACAGACCGGGGGCTAGAGAGAGATCGGGGCGATGAGACAGACTGGGGGCGAGAGAGATATCGGGGTGATGAGGCAGAACGGAGGCGATAGAGACATCAGGGGGATGACACAGACATGGGGGCGTGAGAGAGATCGGGGCGATGAGACAGACCGGGGGTGAGAGTGAGAGACCGGGGTGATGTGACAGACCGGGGGTGAGAGAGAGAGATTGGGGCGATGAGACAGACCGGGGTCGAGGGAGAGATCGGGGCGATGAGACAGACCGGAGGGTGAAAGGGAGATTGGGGCGATGAGACAGACCGGTGTTGAGAGAGAGATCGGGGGGATGAGACAGACCGGGGGCTAGAGAGAGAAATCGGGGTGATTAGACAGACATGGGGGCTAGAGAGAGATCGGGGCGATGAGACAGACCGGGGGCGAGAGAGAGATCGGGGTGATGAGACAGACCGGGGGTGAGAGAGAGAGATCGGGGCGATGAGGCAGACCGGGGGCGAGAGAGACTAGGGTGATGAGTCAGACCGGGGGCGAGAGAGATTAGGGTGATGAGACAGACCAGGGGTGAGAGAGAGATCGGTGTGATGAGACGAACCGGGGGCGAGAGAGAGATCGGGGCGATAAGACAGACCGGGGGTGACAGAGAGATCGGGGCGATGAGACAGACTGGGGGCGAGAGAGAGATCGGTGCGATAAGACAGACCGGGGGTGAGAGAGAGATCGGGGCGATGAGACAGTCCGGGGGAAACAGAGAGAAATCGGGGTGATGAGACAGACCGGGGGCGAGAGAGAGATAGGGCCGATGAAACAGACCGGGGGCGAGAGAGAGATCGGGGCGATGATACAGACTGGGTCGAGAGAGAGATCGGGGCGATGAGACAGACCGGGGGCTAGAGAGAGAGATCGGGGTGATCAGACAGACCGGGGGCTAGAGAGATTTCGGGGCGATGAGACAGACCGGGGGTGAGAGAGAGATCGGAGCGATGAGACAGACTGGGGGCGAGAGAGAGAGATCGGGGTGATGAGAGAGACTGGTGGCGAGAGAGAGACCATGGTGGTGAGACAGACCGGGGGCTAGAGAGAGATCGGGGCGATGAGACAGACTGGGGGCGAGAGAGAGATCGGGGTGATGAGGCAGAACGGGGGCGATATAGACATCAGGGGGATGACACAGACATGGGGGCGTGAGAGAGATCGGGGCGATGAGACAGACCGGGGGTGAGAGTGAGAGACCGGGGTGATGTGACAGACCGGGGGTGAGAGAGAGAGATTGGGGCGATGAGACAGACCGGGGTCGAGGGAGAGATCGGGGCGATGAGACAGACCGGAGGGTGAAAGGGAGATTGGGGCGATGAGACAGACCGGTGGTGAGAGAGAGATCGGGGGGATGAGACAGACCGGGGGCTAGAGAGAGAAATCGGGGTGATGAGACAGACATGGGGGCTAGAGAGAGATCGGGGCGATGAGACAGACCGGGGGCGAGAGAGAGATCGGGGCGATGAGACAGACTGGGGTCGAGAGAGAGGTCGGGGTGTTGAGACAGTCCGGGGGCTAGAGAGTGATCGGGGCGATAAGACAGACCGGGGGTGAGAGAGAGATCGGGGTGATGAGACAGTCCGGGGGTGAGAGAGAGATCGGGGCAATGAGACAGACCGGGGTCGAGGGAGAGATCGGGGCGATGAGACAGACCGGAGGGTGAAAGAGAGATTGGGGCGATGAGACAGACTGGGCGCTCGAGTGGGTTCGGGGTGATGAGACAGACCAGAGTTGAGAGAGAGATCGGGGTGATGAGACAGACCGGGGGCGAGACAGAGATCGGTGTGATGAGACAGACTGGGGGCGAGAGAGAGACCGGGGTGATGAGACAGACATGGGTGTTAGAGAGAGATCGGGGCGATGAGACAGACTGGGGTCGAGAGAGAGGTCGTGGTGTTGAGACAGACCGGGGGCTAGAGAGAGATCGGGGCGATAAGACAGACCGGGGGTGAGAGAGAGATCGGGGTGATGAGACGAATCGGGGGTGAGAGAGAGATCGGGGTGATGAGACAGACCGGGGGTGAGAGAGAGAGATCGGGGCGATGAGACAGACCGGGGGCGAGAGAGACTAGGGTGATGAGACAGACCGGGGGCGAGAGAGAGATCGGGGTGATGAGATAGACCGGGGGTGAGGGAGAATGATCTGGTCATTGAGACAGACCGGGGGGTGAGAGAGAGATCGGAGCGATGAAACAGTCTGGGGTCGAGAGAGAGATCGGGTGATGAGAGACAGAAGGCGAGAGAGAGATCGGGGGGATGAGACAGACCGGGGGCTAGAGAGAGAAATCGGGGTGATGAGACAGACCGGGGGCGAGAGAGATTTCGGGGCAATGAGACATACCCGGGGTGAGAGAGAGATCGGTGCGATGAGACAGACTGGGGGCGAGAGAGAGATCGGGGTGATGAGACAGACCGGGGGCGAGAGAGAGATCGGGGAATTAGACAGACATGGGGGCTAGAGAGAGATCGGGGTGATGAGACAGACCGGGGGTGAGAGTGAGAGACCGGGGTGATGAGACAGACCGGGGGCGAGAGAGAGATCGGGGTGATGAGACAGTCCGGGGGTGAGAGAGAGATCGGGGCAATGAGACAGACCGGGGTCGAGGGAGAGATCGGGGCGATGAGACAGACCGGAGGGTGAAAGAGAGATTGGGGCGATGAGACAGACTGGGCGCTCGAGTGGGTTCGGGGTGATGAGACAGACCGGAGTTGAGAGAGAGATCGGGGTGATGAGACAGACCGGGGGTGAGAGAGAGATCGGTGTGATGAGACAGACCGGGGTCGAGGGAGAGATCGGGGCGATGAGACAGACCGGAGGGTGAAAGAGAGATTGGGGCGATGAGACAGACTGGGGGCTCGAGTGGGATTGGGGTGATGAGACAGACCGGGGTTGAGAGAGAGATCGGGGTGATGAGACAGAGCGGGGGCGAGAGAGAGATCGGCGTAATGAGACAGACCGGGGGTGAGAGAGAGATCGGGGCGATGAGACAGACCGGGGGTGAGAGAGAGATCGGGGCGATGAGACAGACCGGAGGCTAGAGAGAGAAATCGGGGTGATGAGACAGACCGGGGGCGAGAGAGATTTCGGGGCGATGAGACAGACCGGGGGTGAGAGAGAGATCGGGTCGATGAGACAGACTGGGGGCGAGAGAGCGATCGGGGCGATGAGACAGACCGGAGGGTGAAAGGGAGATTGGGGTGATGAGACAGACTGGGGGCTCGAGTGGGATTGGGGTGATGAGACAGACCGGGGTTGAGAGAGAGATCGGGGTGATGAGACAGAGCGGGGGCGAGAGAGAGATCGGGGTAATGAGACAGACCGGGGGTGAGAGAGAGATCGGGGCGATGAGACAGACCGGGGGCGAGAGAGAAATCGGGGCGATGAGACAGACCGGAGGCTAGAGAGAGAAATCGGGGTGATGAGACAGACCGGGGGCGAGACAGATTTCGGGGCGATTAGACAGACCGGGGGTGAGAGAGAGATCGGGGCGATGAGACAGACTGGGGGCGAGAGAGAGACCGGGGTGATGAGACAGACCGGTGGCGAGAGAGAGATCGGGGGGATGAGACAGACCGGGGGCTAGAGAGAGAAATCGGGGTGATGAGACAGACCGCGGGCGAGAGAGATTTCGGGGCGATGAGACAGACCCGGGGTGAGAGAGAGATCGGTCCGATGAGACAGACTGGGGGCGAGAGAGAGACTGGGGTGATGAGACAGACCGGTGGCGAGAGAGAGATCGGGGGGATGAGACAGACCGGGGGCTAGAGAGAGAAATCGGGGTGTTGAGACAGACCGGGGGCGAGAGAAATTTCGGGGCAATGAGACAGACCCGGGGTGAGAGAGAGATCGGGGCGATGAGACAGACTGGGGTCGAGAGAGAGGTCGGGGTGTTGAGACAGACCGGGGGTGAGAGAGAGATTTCGGGGCAATGAGACAGACCCGGGGTGAGAGAGAGATCGGTGCGATGAGACAGACTGGGGGCGAGAGAGAGATCGGGGTGATGAGACAGACCGGGGGCGAGAGAGAGATCGGGGAATTAGACAGACATGGGGGCTAGAGAGAGATCGGGGTGATGAGACAGACCGGGGGTGAGAGTGAGAGACCGGGGTGATGAGACAGACCGGGGGCGAGAGAGAGATCGGGGTGATGAGACAGTCCGGGGGTGAGAGAGAGATCGGGGCAATGAGACAGACCGGGGTCGAGGGAGAGATCGGGGCGATGAGACAGACCGGAGGGTGAAAGAGAGATTGGGGCGATGAGACAGACTGGGCGCTCGAGTGGGTTCGGGGTGATGAGACAGACCGGAGTTGAGAGAGAGATCGGGGTGATGAGACAGACCGGGGGTGAGAGAGAGATCGGTGTGATGAGACAGACCGGGGTCGAGGGAGAGATCGGGGCGATGAGACAGACCGGAGGGTGAAAGAGAGATTGGGGCGATGAGACAGACTGGGGGCTCGAGTGGGATTGGGGTGATGAGACAGACCGGGGTTGAGAGAGAGATCGGGGTGATGAGACAGAGCGGGGGCGAGAGAGAGATCGGGGTAATGAGACAGACCGGGGGTGAGAGAGAGATCGGGGCGATGAGACAGACCGGGGGTGAGAGAGAGATCGGGGCGATGAGACAGACCGGAGGCTAGAGAGAGAAATCGGGGTGATGAGACAGACCGGGGGCGAGAGAGATTTCGGGGCGATGAGACAGACCGGGGGTGAGAGAGAGATCGGGGCGATGAGAAAGACTGGGGGCGAGAGAGCGATCGGGGCGATGAGACAGACCGGAGGGTGAAAGGGAGATTGGGGTGATGAGACAGACTGGGGGCTCGAGTGGGATTGGGGTGATGAGACAGACCGGGGTTGAGAGAGAGATCGGGGTGATGAGACAGAGCGGGGGCGAGAGAGAGATCGGGGTAATGAGACAGACCGGGGGTGAGAGAGAGATCGGGGCGATGAGACAGACCGGGGGCGAGAGAGAAATCGGGGCGATGAGACAGACCGGAGGCTAGAGAGAGAAATCGGGGTGATGAGACAGACCGGGGGCGAGAGAGATTTCGGGGCGATGAGACAGACCGGGGGTGAGAGAGAGATCGGGGCGATGAGACAGACTGGGGGCGAGAGAGAGACCGGGGTGATGAGACAGACCGGTGGCGAGAGAGAGATCGGGGGGATGAGACAGACCGGGGGCTAGAGAGAGAAATCGGGGTGATGAGACAGACCGCGGGCGAGAGAGATTTCGGGGCGATGAGACAGACCCGGGGTGAGAGAGAGATCGGTCCGATGAGACAGACTGGGGGCGAGAGAGAGACTGGGGTGATGAGACAGACCGGTGGCGAGAGAGAGATCGGGGGGATGAGGCAGACCGGGGGCTAGAGAGAGAAATCGGGGTGTTGAGACAGACCGGGGGCGAGAGAAATTTCGGGGCAATGAGACAGACCCGGGGTGAGAGAGAGATCGGGGCGATGAGACAGACTGGGGTCGAGAGAGAGGTCGGGGTGTTGAGACAGACCGGGGGTGAGAGAGAGAGATCGGGGCAATGAGGCAGACCGGGGGCGAGAGACACTAGGGTGATGAGTCAGACCGGGGGCGACAGAGACTAGGGTGATGAGACAGACCGGGGTGAGAGAGAGATCGGTGTGATGAGACGAACCGGGGGCTAGAGAGAGATCGGGGTGATGAGACGAACCGGGGGTGAGAGAGAGATCGGGGTGATGAGACAGACCGGGGGTGAGAGAGAGAGATCGGGGCGATGAGGCAGACCGGGGGCGAGAGAGACTAGGGTGATGAGTCAGACCGGGGGCGAGAGAGATTAGGGTGATGAGACAGACCAGGGGTGAGAGAGAGATCGGTGTGATGAGACGAACCGTGGGCGAGAGAGAGATCGTGGCGATAAGACAGACCGGGGGTGACAGAGAGATCGGGGCGATGAGACAGACTGGGGGCGAGAGAGAGATCGGTGCGATAAGACAGACCGGGGGTGAGAGAGAGATCGGGGCGTTGAGACAGTCCGGGGGAAACAGAGAGAGATCGGGGTGATGAGACAGACCGGGGGCGAGAGAGAGATAGGGCCGATGAAACAGACCGGGGGCGAGAGAGAGATCGGGGCGAAGATACAGACTGGGGCGAGAGAGAGATCGGGGCGATGAGACAGACCGGGAGCTAGAGAGAGAGATCGGGGTGATCAGACAGACCGGGGGCTAGAGAGATTTCGGGGCGATGAGACAGACCCGGGGTGAGAGAGAGATCGGAGCGATGAGACAGACTGGGGGCGAGAGAGAGGTCGGGGTGTTGAGACAGACCGGGGGCTAGAGAGAGACCGTGGTGGTGAGACAGACCGGGGGCTAGAGAGAGATCGGGGCGATGAGACAGACTGGGGGCGAGAAAGAGATCGGGGTGATGAGGCAGAACGGAGGCGATAGAGACATCAGGGGGATGACACAGACATGGGGGCGTGAGAGAGATCGGGGCGATGAGACAGACCGGGGGTGAGAGTGAGAGACCGGGGTGATGTGACAGACCGGGGGTGAGAGAGAGAGATTGGGGCGATGAGACAGACCGGGGTCGAGGGAGAGATCGGGGCGATGAGACAGACCGGAGGGTGAAAGGGAGATTGGGGCGATGAGACAGACCGGTGTCGAGAGAGAGATCGGGGGGATGAGACAGACCGGGGGCTAGAGAGAGAAATCGGGGTGATGAGACAGACATGGGGGCTAGAGAGAGATCGGGGCGATGAGACAGACCGGGGGCGAGAGAGAGATCGGGGCGATGAGACAGACTGGGGTCGAGAGAGAGGTCGGGGTGTTGATACAGTCCGGGGGCTAGAGAGTGATCGGGGCGATAAGACAGACCGGGGGTGAGAGAGAGATCGGGGTGATGAGACAGACCAGGGGTGAGAGAGAGATCGGTGTGATGAGACGAACCGGGGGCTAGAGAGAGATCGGGGTGATGAGACGAACCGGGGGTGAGAGAGAGATCGGGGTGATGAGACAGACCGGGGGTGAGAGAGAGAGATCGGGGCGATGAGGCAGACCGGGGGCGAGAGAGACTAGGGTGATGAGTCAGACCGGGGGCGAGAGAGATTAGGGTGAATAGACAGACCAGGGGTGAGAGAGAGATCGGTGTGATGAGACGAACCGGGGGCGAGAGAGAGATCGGGGCTATAAGACAGACCGGGGGTGACAGAGAGATCGGGGCGATGAGACAGACTGGGGGCGAGAGAGAGATCGGTGCGATAAGACAGACCGGGGGTGAGAGAGAGATCGGGGCGATGAGACAGTCCGGGGGAAACAGAGAGAGATCGGGGTGATGAGACAGACCGGGGGCGAGAGAGAGATAGGGCCGATGAAACAGACCGGGGGCGAGAGAGAGATCGGGGCGAAGATACAGACTGGGGCGAGAGAGAGATCGGGGCGATGAGACAGACCGGGAGCTAGAGAGAGAGAGATCGGGGTGATCAGACAGACCGGGGGCTAGAGAGATTTCGGGGCGATGAGACAGACCCGGGGTGAGAGAGAGATCGGAGCGATGAGACAGACTGGGGGCGAGAGAGAGGTCGGGGTGTTGAGACAGACCGGGGGCTAGAGAGAGACCGTGGTGGTGAGACAGACCGGGGGCTAGAGAGAGATCGGGGCGATGAGACAGACTGGGGGCGAGAAAGAGATCGGGGTGATGAGGCAGAACGGAGGCGATAGAGACATCAGGGGGATGACACAGACATGGGGGCGTGAGAGAGATCGGGGCGATGAGACAGACCGGGGGTGAGAGTGAGAGACCGGGGTGATGTGACAGACCGGGGGTGAGAGAGAGAGATTGGGGCGATGAGACAGACCGGGGTCGAGGGAGAGATCGGGGCGATGAGACAGACCGGAGGGTGAAAGGGAGATTGGGGCGATGAGACAGACCGGTGTCGAGAGAGAGATCGGGGGGATGAGACAGACCGGGGGCTAGAGAGAGAAATCGGGGTGATGAGACAGACATGGGGGCTAGAGAGAGATCGGGGCGATGAGACAGACCGGGGGCGAGAGAGAGATCGGGGCGATGAGACAGACTGGGGTCGAGAGAGAGGTCGGGGTGTTGAGACAGTCCGGGGGCTAGAGAGTGATCGGGGCGATAAGACAGACCGGGGGTGAGAGAGAGATCGGGGTGATGAGACAGACCAGGGGTGAGAGAGAGATCGGTGTGATGAGACGAACCGGGGGCTAGAGAGAGATCGGGGTGATGAGACGAACCGGGGGTGAGAGAGAGATCGGGGTGATGAGACAGACCGGGGGTGAGAGAGAGAGATCGGGGCGATGAGGCAGACCGGGGGCGAGAGAGACTAGGGTGATGAGTCAGACCGGGGGCGAGAGAGATTAGGGTGAATAGACAGACCAGGGGTGAGAGAGAGATCGGTGTGATGAGACGAACCGGGGGCGAGAGAGAGATCGGGGCGATAAGACAGACCGGGGGTGACAGAGAGATCGGGGCGATGAGACAGACTGGGGGCGAGAGAGAGATCGGTGCGATAAGACAGACCGGGGGTGAGAGAGAGATCGGGGCGATGAGACAGTCCGGGGGAAACAGAGAGAGATCGGGGTGATGAGACAGACCGGGGGCGAGAGAGAGATAGGGCCGATGAAACAGACCGGGGGCGAGACAGAGATCGGGGCGATGATACAGACTGGGGCGAGAGAGAGATCGGGGCAATGAGACAGACCGGGGGCTAGAGAGAGAGATCGGGGTGATCAGACAGACCGGGGGCTAGAGAGAGTTCGGGGCGATGAGACAGACCGGGGGTGAGAGAGAGATCGGAGCGATGAGACAGACTGGGGGCGAGAGAGAGATCGGGGTGATGAGAGAGACTGGTGGCGAGAGAGAGACCGTGGTGGTGAGACAGACCGGGGGCTAGAGAGAGATCGGGGCGATGAGACAGACTGGGGGCGAGAGAGAGATCGGGGTGATGAGGCAGAACGGAGGCGATAGAGACATCAGGGGGATGACACAGACATGGGGGCGTGAGAGAGATCGGGGCGATGAGACAGACCGGGGGTGAGAGTGAGAGACCGGGGTGATGTGACAGACCGGGGGTGAGAGAGAGAGATTGGGGCGATGAGACAGACCGGGGTCGAGGGAGAGATCGGGGCGATGAGACAGACCGGAGGGTGAAAGGGAGATTGGGGCGATGAGACAGACCGGTGTTGAGAGAGAGATCGGGGGGATGAGACAGACCGGGGGCTAGAGAGAGATCGGGGCGATGAGACAGACTGGGGGCGAGAGAGAGACCGGGGTGATGAGACAGACCGGTGGCGAGAGAGAGATCGGGGTGATGAGACAGACCGGGGGCTAGAGAGAGAAATCGGGGTGATGAGACAGACCGCGGGCGAGAGAGATTTCGGGGCGATGAGACAGACCCGGGGTGAGAGAGAGATCGGTCCGATGAGACAGACTGGGGGCGAGAGAGAGACTGGGGTGATGAGACAGACCGGTGGCGAGAGAGAGATCGGGGGGATGAGACAGACCGGGGGCTAGAGAGAGAAATCGGGGTGTTGAGACAGACCGGGGGCGAGAGAAATTTCGGGGCAATGAGACAGACCCGGGGTGAGAGAGAGATCGGGGCGATGAGACAGACTGGGGTCGAGAGAGAGGTCGGGGTGTTGAGACAGACCGGGGGTGAGAGAGAGAGATCGGGGCAATGAGGCAGACCGGTGGCGAGAGACACTAGGGTGATGAGTCAGACCGGGGGCGAGAGAGACTAGGGTGATGAGACAGACCGGGGTGAGAGAGAGATCGGTGTGATGAGACGAACCGGGGGCTAGAGAGAGATCGGGGTGATGAGACGAACCGGGGGTGAGAGAGAGATCGGTGTGATGAGACAGACCGGGGGTGAGAGAGAGAGATCGGGGCGATGAGGCAGACCGGGGGCGAGAGAGACTAGGGTGATGAGTCAGACCGGGGGCGAGAGAGATTAGGGTGATGAGACAGACCAGGGGTGAGAGAGAGATCGGTGTGATGAGACGAACCGTGGGCGAGAGAGAGATCGGGGCGATAAGACAGACCGGGGGTGACAGAGAGATCGGGGCGATGAGACAGACTGGGGGCGAGAGAGAGATCGGTGCGATAAGACAGACCGGGGGTGAGAGAGAGATCGGGGCGATGAGACAGTCCGGGGGAAACAGAGAGAGATCGGGGTGATGAGACAGACCGGGGGCGAGAGAGAGATAGGGCCGATGAAACAGACCGGGGGCGAGAGAGAGATCGGGGCGAAGATACAGACTGGGGCGAGAGAGAGATCGGGGCGATGAGACAGACCGGGAGCTAGAGAGAGAGATCGGGGTGATCAGACAGACCGGGGGCTAGAGAGATTTCGGGGCGATGAGACAGACCCGGGGTGAGAGAGAGATCGGAGCGATGAGACAGACTGGGGGCGAGAGAGAGGTCGGGGTGTTGAGACAGACCGGGGGCTAGAGAGAGACCGTGGTGGTGAGACAGACCGGGCGCTAGAGAGAGATCGGGGCGATGAGACAGACTGGGGGCGAGAAAGAGATCGGGGTGATGAGGCAGAACGGAGGCGATAGAGACATCAGGGGGATGACACAGACATGGGGGCGTGAGAGAGATCGGGGCGATGAGACAGACCGGGGGTGAGAGTGAGAGACCGGGGTGATGTGACAGACCGGGGGTGAGAGAGAGAGATTGGGGCGATGAGACAGACCGGGGTCGAGGGAGAGATCGGGGCGATGAGACAGACCGGAGGGTGAAAGGGAGATTGGGGCGATGAGACAGACCGGTGTCGAGAGAGAGATCGGGGGGATGAGACAGACCGGGGGCTAGAGAGAGAAATCGGGGTGATGAGACAGACATGGGGGCTAGAGAGAGATCGGGGCGATGAGACAGACCGGGGGCGAGAGAGAGATCGGGGCGATGAGACAGACTGGGGTCGAGAGAGAGGTCGGGGTGTTGATACAGTCCGGGGGCTAGAGAGTGATCGGGGCGATAAGACAGACCGGGGGTGAGAGAGAGATCGGGGTGATGAGACAGACCAGGGGTGAGAGAGAGATCGGTGTGATGAGACGAACCGGGGGCTAGAGAGAGATCGGGGTGATGAGACGAACCGGGGGTGAGAGAGAGATCGGGGTGATGAGACAGACCGGGGGTGAGAGAGAGAGATCGGGGCGATGAGGCAGACCGGGGGCGAGAGAGACTAGGGTGATGAGTCAGACCGGGGGCGAGAGAGATTAGGGTGAATAGACAGACCAGGGGTGAGAGAGAGATCGGTGTGATGAGACGAACCGGGGGCGAGAGAGAGATCGGGGCGATAAGACAGACCGGGGGTGACAGAGAGATCGGGGCGATGAGACAGACTGGGGGCGAGAGAGAGATCGGTGCGATAAGACAGACCGGGGGTGAGAGAGAGATCGGGGCGATGAGACAGTCCGGGGGAAACAGAGAGAGATCGGGGTGATGAGACAGACCGGGGGCGAGAGAGAGATAGGGCCGATGAAACTGACCGGGGGCGAGAGAGAGATCGGGGCGAAGATACAGACTGGGGCGAGAGAGAGATCGGGGCGATGAGACAGACCGGGAGCTAGAGAGAGAGATCGGGGTGATCAGACAGACCGGGGGCTAGAGAGATTTCGGGGCGATGAGACAGACCCGGGGTGAGAGAGAGATCGGAGCGATGAGACAGACTGGGGGCGAGAGAGAGGTCGGGGTGTTGAGACAGACCGGGGGCTAGAGAGAGACCGTGGTGGTGAGACAGACCGGGGGCTAGAGAGAGATCGGGGCGATGAGACAGACTGGGGGCGAGAAAGAGATCGGGGTGATGAGGCAGAACGGAGGCGATAGAGACATCAGGGGGATGACACAGACATGGGGGCGTGAGAGAGATCGGGGCGATGAGACAGACCGGGGGTGAGAGTGAGAGACCGGGGTGATGTGACAGACCGGGGGTGAGAGAGAGAGATTGGGGCGATGAGACAGACCGGGGTCGAGGGAGAGATCGGGGCGATGAGACAGACCGGAGGGTGAAAGGGAGATTGGGGCGATGAGACAGACCGGTGTCGAGAGAGAGATCGGGGGGATGAGACAGACCGGGGGCTAGAGAGAGAAATCGGGGTGATGAGACAGACATGGGGGCTAGAGAGAGATCGGGGCGATGAGACAGACCGGGGGCGAGAGAGAGATCGGGGCGATGAGACAGACTGGGGTCGAGAGAGAGGTCGGGGTGTTGAGACAGTCCGGGGGCTAGAGAGTGATCGGGGCGATAAGACAGACCGGGGGTGAGAGAGAGATCGGGGTGATGAGACAGACCAGGGGTGAGAGAGAGATCGGTGTGATGAGACGAACCGGGGGCTAGAGAGAGATCGGGGTGATGAGACGAACCGGGGGTGAGAGAGAGATCGGGGTGATGAGACAGACCGGGGGTGAGAGAGAGAGATCGGGGCGATGAGGCAGACCGGGGGCGAGAGAGACTAGGGTGATGAGTCAGACCGGGGGCGAGAGAGATTAGGGTGAATAGACAGACCAGGGGTGAGAGAGAGATCGGTGTGATGAGACGAACCGGGGGCGAGAGAGAGATCGGGGCGATAAGACAGACCGGGGGTGACAGAGAGATCGGGGCGATGAGACAGACTGGGGGCGAGAGAGAGATCGGTGCGATAAGACAGACCGGGGGTGAGAGAGAGATCGGGGCGATGAGACAGTCCGGGGGAAACAGAGAGAGATCGGGGTGATGAGACAGACCGGGGGCGAGAGAGAGATAGGGCCGATGAAACAGACCGGGGGCGAGACAGAGATCGGGGCGATGATACAGACTGGGGCGAGAGAGAGATCGGGGCAATGAGACAGACCGGGGGCTAGAGAGAGAGATCGGGGTGATCAGACAGACCGGGGGCTAGAGAGAGTTCGGGGCGATGAGACAGACCGGGGGTGAGAGAGAGATCGGAGCGATGAGACAGACTGGGGGCGAGAGAGAGATCGGGGTGATGAGAGAGACTGGTGGCGAGAGAGAGACCGTGGTGGTGAGACAGACCGGGGGCTAGAGAGAGATCGGGGCGATGAGACAGACTGGGGGCGAGAGAGAGATCGGGGTGATGAGGCAGAACGGAGGCGATAGAGACATCAGGGGGATGACACAGACATGGGGGCGTGAGAGAGATCGGGGCGATGAGACAGACCGGGGGTGAGAGTGAGAGACCGGGGTGATGTGACAGACCGGGGGTGAGAGAGAGAGATTGGGGCGATGAGACAGACCGGGGTCGAGGGAGAGATCGGGGCGATGAGACAGACCGGAGGGTGAAAGGGAGATTGGGGCGATGAGACAGACCGGTGTTGAGAGAGAGATCGGGGGGATGAGACAGACCGGGGGCTAGAGAGAGAAATCGGGGTGATGAGACAGACATGGGGGCTAGAGAGAGATCGGGGCGATGAGACAGACCGGGGGCGAGAGAGAGATCGGGGTGATGAGACAGACCGGGGGTGAGAGAGAGAGATCGGGGCGATGAGGCAGACCGGGGGCGAGAGAGACTAGGGTGATGAGTCAGACCGGGGGCGAGAGAGATTAGGGTGATGAGACAGACCAGGGGTGGGAGAGAGATCGGTGTGATGAGACGAACCGGGGGCGAGAGAGAGATCGGGGCGATAAGACAGACCGGGGGTGACAGAGAGATCGGGGCGATGAGACAGACTGGGGGCGAGAGAGAGATCGGTGCGATAAGACAGACCGGGGGTGAGAGAGAGATCGGGGCGATGAGACAGTCCGGGGGAAACAGAGAGAAATCGGGGTGATGAGACAGACCGGGGGCGAGAGAGAGATAGGGCCGATGAAACAGACCGGGGGCGAGAGAGAGATCGGGGCGATGATACAGACTGGGTCGAGAGAGAGATCGGGGCGATGAGACAGACCGGGGGCTAGAGAGAGAGATCGGGGTGATCAGACAGACCGGGGGCGAGAGAGATTAGGGTGATGAGACAGACCAGGGGTGAGAGAGAGATCGGTGTGATGAGACGAACCGGGGGCTAGAGAGAGATCGGGGTGATGAGACAGACCGGAGTTGAGAGAGAGATCGGGGTGATGAGACAGACCGGGGGTGAGAGAGAGATCGGGGTGATGAGACAGACTGGGGGCGAGAGAGAGACCGGGGTGATGAGACAGACATGGGTGTTAGAGAGAGATCGGGGTGATGAGACAGACTGGGGTCGAGAGAGAGGTCGTGGTGTTGAGACAGACCGGGGGCTAGAGAGAGATCGGGGCGATAAGACAGACCGGGGGTGAGAGAGAGATCGGGGTGATGAGACGAATCGGGGGTGAGAGAGAGATCGGGGTGATGAGACAGACCGGGGGTGAGAGAGAGAGATCGGGGCGATGAGACAGACCGGGGGCGAGAGAGACTAGGGTGATGAGACAGACCGGGGGCGAGAGACAGATTGGGGTGATGAGATAGACCGGGGGTGAGAGAGAATGATCTGGTCATTGAGACAGACCGGGGGGTGAGAGAGAGATCGGAGCTATGAAACAGTCTGGGGTCGAGAGAGAGATCGGGTGATGAGAGACAGAAGGCGAGAGAGAGATCGGGGGGATGAGACAGACCGGGGGCTAGAGAGAGAAATCGGGGTGATGAGACAGACCGGGGGCGAGAGAGATTTCGGGGCAATGAGACAGACCCGGGGTGAGAGAGAGATCGGCGCGATGAGACAGACTGGGGGCGAGAGAGAGATCGGGGAGATGAGACAGACATGGGGGCTAGAGAGAGATCGGGGCGATGAGACAGACTGGGGTCGAGAGAGAGATCGGGGTGTTGAGACAGACCGGGGGCTAGAGAGAGATCGGGGCGATAAGACAGACCGGGGGCTAGAGAGAGATCGCGGCGATGAGACAGACCGGGGGCGAGAGAGACGAGGGTGATGAGACAGACCGGGGGGTGAGAGAGAATGATCGGGATATTGAGACAGACCGGGGGTGAGAGAGAGATCGGGTGATGAGAGACACAAGGCGAGAGAGAGATCGGGTCGATGAGACAGTCCAGGGCTAGAGAGAGAGATCGGGGTGATGAGACAGACCGGGGGTGAGAGAGAGATCGGGGCGATGAGACAGACCGGGGGCGAGAGAGAGATCGGGGTGATGAGACAGTCCGGGGGCGAGAGAGAGATAGGGGCGATGAGACAGACTGGGGGTGATTGAGAGATCGGGGCGATGAGACAGACCGGGGGCGTGAGAGAGATCGGGGCGATGAGACAGACCGGGGGTGAGAGTGAGAGACCGGGGTGATGAGACAGACCGGGGGTGAGAGAGAGAGACCGGGGTGATGAGACAGACCAGGGGCGAGAGAGAGATCGGGGTGATGAGACAGTCCGGGGGTGAGAGAGAGATCGGGGCAATGAGACAGACCGGGGTCGAGGGAGAGATCGGGGCGATGAGACAGACTGGGGGCTCGAGTGGGATCGGGGTGATGAGACAGACCAGAGTTGAGAGAGAGATCGGGGTGATTAGACAGACTGGGGGCGAGAGAGAGACCGGGGTGATGAGACAGACATGGGGGCTAGAGAGAGATCGGGGCGATGAGACAGACTGGGGTCGAGAGAGAGGTCGGGGTGTTGAGTCAGACCGGGGGCTAGAGAGAGATCGGGGCGATAAGACAGACCGGGGGTGAGAGAGAGATCGGGGTGATGAGATGAACCGGGGGTGAGAGAGAGATCGGGGTGATGAGACAGACCGGGGGTGAGAGAGAGAGATCGGGGCGATGAGACAGACCGGGGGCGAGAGAGACTAGGGTGATGAGACAGACCGGGGGCGAGAGAGAGATCGGGGTGATGAGATAGACCGGGGGTGAGAGAGAATGATCGGGGCATTGAGACAGACAGGGAGTGAGAGAGAGATCAGAGCGATGAAACAGTCTGGGCCGAGAGAGAGATTGGGTCATGAGAGACAGAAGGCGAGAGAGAGATCGGGTCGATGAGACAGTCCGGGGCTAGAGAGAGAGATCGGGGTGATGAGACAGACTGGGGGCGAGAGAGAGATCAGGGTGATGAGACAGACCGGGGGCGAGAGAGAGATCGGGGCGATGAGACAGACCGGGAATGAGAGAGAGATCGGGGCGATGAGACAGACCGGGGGTGATTGAGAGATCGGGGCGATGAGACAGACTGAGGGCGTGAGAGAGATCGGGGCGATGAGACAGACCGGGGGTGAGAGTGAGAGACCGGGATGATGAGACAGACCGGGGGTGAGAGAGAGAGACCGGGGTGATGAGACAGTTGGGGGCGAGAGAGAGATCGGGGTGATAAAACAGACCGGGGGGTGAGAGAGAGATCGGGGCGATGAGACAGACCGGGGTCGAGGGAGAGATCGGGGCGATGAGACAGACCGGGGTTGAGAGAGAGATCGGGGTGATGAGACAGAACGGGGGCGAGAGAGAGATCGGGGTGATGAGACAGACTGGGGGTGAGAGAGAGATCGGGGCAATGAGACAGACCGGGGGTGAGAGAGAGATCGGGGCGATGAGACAGACCGGGGGCTAGAGAGAGAAATCGGTGTGATGAGACAGACCGGGGGCGAGTGAGATTTTGGGGCGATGAGACAGACCGGGGGCGAGAGAGAGATCGGGGCGATGAGACAGACCGGGGGCTAGAGAGAGAAATCGGTGTGATGAGACAGACCGGGGGGCGAGTGAGATTTCGGGGCGATGAGACAGACCGGGGGCGAGAGAGAGATCGGGGTGATGAGACAGACATGGGGGCTAGAGAGAGATCGGGGCGATGAGACAGACTGGGGTCGAGAGAGAGGTCGGGGTGTTGAGTCAGACCGGGGGCTAGAGAGAGATCGGGGCGATAAGACAGACCGGGGGTGAGAGAGAGATCGGGGTGATGAGATGAACCGGGGGTGAGAGAGAGATCGGGGTGATGAGACAGACCGGGGGTGAGAGAGAGAGATCGGGGCGATGAGACAGACCGGGGGCGAGAGAGAGATCGGGGCGATGAGACAGACCGGGGGCTAGAGAGAGAAATCGGTGTGATGAGACAGACCGGGGGCGAGTGAGATTTCGGGGCGATGAGACAGACCGGGGGCGAGAGAGAGATTGGGGCGATGAGACAGACTGGGGGCGAGAGAGAGATCGGGGTGATGAGACAGACTGGGGGCGAGAGAGAGACCAGGGTGATGAGACAGACCGGGGGCGAGAGAGAGATCGGGGTGATGAGACAGACCGGGGGGAGAGAGAGATCGGGGCGATGAGACAGACCGGGGGCGAGAGAGAGATCGGGGTGATGAGACAGACCGGGGGCGAGAGAGAGATCGGGGCGATGAGACAGACCGGGGGTGAGAGAGAGACCGGGGTGATGAGACAGACATGGGGGCTAGAGAGAGAGATCGGGGCGATGAGACAGACCAGGGGTGAGAGAGAGATCGGGGCGATGAGACAGACCGGGGGTGAGAGTGAGAGACCGGGGTGATGAGACAGACATGGGGGCTAGAAAGAGATCGGGGCGATGAGACAGACCGGGGGCGAGAGAGAAATCGGGGCGAAGAGACAGACCGGGGGCTAGAGAGAGAAATCGGTGTGATGAGACAGACCGGGGGCGACTGAGATTTCGGGGCGATGAGACAGACCGGTGGTGAGAGAGAGATCGGGGCGATGAGACAGACTGGGGGCGAGAGAGAGATCGGGGTGATGAGACAGACCGGGGGCGAGAGAGAGACCGGGGTGATGAGACAGACCGGGGGCGAGAGAGAGATCGGGGTGATGAGACAGACCGGGGGCGAGAGAGAGATCGGGGCGATGAGACAGACCGGGGGTGATTGAGAGATCGGGGCGATGAGACAGACCGGGGGTGAGAGAGAGATCGGGGTGATGAGACAGACCGGGGGCGAGAGAGAGATCGGGGTGATGAGACAGTCCGGGGGCGAGAGAGAGATAGGGGCGATGAGACAGACTGGGGGTGATTGAGAGATCGGGGCGATGAGACAGACCGGGGGCGTGAGAGAGATCGGGGCGATGAGACAGACCGGGGGTGAGAGTGAGAGACCGGGGTGATGAGACAGACCGGGGGTGAGAGAGAGAGACCGGGGTGATGAGACAGACCAGGGGCGAGAGAGAGATCGGGGTGATGAGACAGTCCGGGGGTGAGAGAGAGATCGGGGCAATGAGACAGACCGGGGTCGAGGGAGAGATCGGGGCGATGAGACAGACCGGAGGGTGAAAGAGAGATTGGGGCGATGAGACAGACTGGGGGCTCGAGTGGGATCGGGGTGATGAGACAGACCAGAGTTGAGAGAGAGATCGGGGTGATTAGACAGACTGGGGGCGAGAGAGAGACCGGGGTGATGAGACAGACATGGGGGCTGGAGAGAGATCGGGGCGATGAGACAGACTGGGGTCGAGAGAGAGGTCGGGGTGTTGAGTCAGACCGGGGGCTAGAGAGAGATCGGGGCGATAAGACAGACCGGGGGTGAGAGAGAGATCGGGGTGATGAGATGAACCGGGGGTGAGAGAGAGATCGGGGTGATGAGACAGACCGGGGGTGAGAGAGAGAGATCGGGGCGATGAGACAGACCGGGGGCGAGAGAGACTAGGGTGATGAGACAGACCGGGGGCGAGAGAGAGATCGGGGTGATGAGATAGACCGGGGGTGAGAGAGAATGATCGGGGCATTGAGACAGACAGGGAGTGAGAGAGAGATCAGAGCGATGAAACAGTCTGGGCCGAGAGAGAGATTGGGTGATGAGAGACAGAAGGCGAGAGAGAGATCGGGTCGATGAGACAGTCCGGGGCTAGAGAGAGAGATCGGGGTGATGAGACAGACTGGGGGCGAGAGAGAGATCAGGGTGATGAGACAGACCGGGGGCGAGAGAGAGATCGGGGCGATGAGACAGACCGGGAATGAGAGAGAGATCGGGGCGATGAGACAGACCGGGGGTGATTGAGAGATCGGGGCGATGAGACAGACTGAGGGCGTGAGAGAGATCGGGGCGATGAGACAGACCGGGGGTGAGAGTGAGAGACCGGGATGATGAGACAGACCGGGGGTGAGAGAGAGAGACCGGGGTGATGAGACAGTTGGGGGCGAGAGAGAGATCGGGGTGATAAAACAGACCGGGGGGTGAGAGAGAGATCGGGGCGATGAGACAGACCGGGGTCGAGGGAGAGATCGGGGCGATGAGACAGACCGGGGTTGAGAGAGAGATCGGGGTGATGAGACAGAACGGGGGCGAGAGAGAGATCGGGGTGATGAGACAGACTGGGGGTGAGAGAGAGATCGGGGCGATGAGACAGACCGGGGGTGAGAGAGAGATCGGGGCGATGAGACAGACCGGGGGCTAGAGAGAGAAATCGGTGTGATGAGACAGACCGGGGGCGAGTGAGATTTCGGGGCGATGAGACAGACCGGGGGCGAGAGAGAGATCGGGGCGATGAGACAGACTGGGGGCGAGAGAGAGATCGGGGCGATGAGACAGACTGGGGGCGAGAGAGAGACCAGGGTGATGAGACAGACCGGGGGCGAGAGAGAGATCGGGGTGATGAGACAGACCGGGGGTGAGAGAGAGATCGGGGCGATGAGACAGACCGGGGGCGAGAGAGAGATCGGGGTGATGAGACAGACCGGGGGCGAGAGAGAGATCGGGGCGATGAGACAGACCGGGGGTGAGAGAGAGACCGGGGTGATGAGACAGACATGGGGGCTAGAGAGAGAGATCGGGGCGATGAGACAGACCGGGGGTGAGAGAGAGATCGGGGCGATGAGACAGACCGGGGGTGAGAGTGAGTGACCGGGGTGATGAGACAGACATGGGGGCTAGAAAGAGATCGGGGCGATGAGACAGACCGGGGGCTAGAGAGAGAAATCGGTGTGATGAGACAGACCGGGGGCGACAGAGATTTCGGGGCGATGAGACAGACCGGGGGTGAGAGAGAGATCGGGGCGATGAGACAGACTGGAGGCGAGAGAGAGATCGGGGTGATGAGACAGACCGGGGGCGAGAGAGAGACCGGGGTGATGAGACAGACCGGGGGCGAGAGAGAGATCTGGGTGATGAGACAGACCAGGGGCGAGAGAGAGATCGGGGCGATGCGACAGACCGGGGATGAGAGAGAGATCGGGGCGATGAGACAGACCGGGGGTGAGAGAGAGATCGGGGCGATGAGACAGACCGGGGGCGTGAGAGAGATCAGGGCAATGAGACAGACCAGGGGTGAGAGTGAGAGATCGGGGTGATGAGACAGACTGGGGGCGAGAGAGAGATCGGGGTGATGAGACAGACCGGTGGCGAGAGAGAGATCGGGGCGATGAGACAGACCGGGAGCGAGAGAGAGATCGGGGCGATGAGACAGACCGGGGGTGATTGAGAGATCGGGGCGATGAGACAGACTGGGGTCGTGAGAGAGATCGGGGCGATGAGACAGACCGGGGGTGAGAGTGAGAGACCGGGGTGATGAGACAGACCGGGGGTGAGAGAGAGAGACAGGGGTGATGAGACAGGCCGGGGGCGAGAGAGAGATCGGGGTGATGAGACGGTCCGGGGGGTGAGAGAGAGATCGGGGCGATGAGACAGACCGGGGTCGAAGGAGAGATCGGGGTGATGAGACAGACCGGAGGGTGAAAGAGTGATTGGGGCGATGAGACAGACAGGGGGCTCGAGTGGGATCGGGGTGATGAGACAGACCGGGGTTGAGAGAGAGATCGAGGTGATGAGACAGAACGGGGGCGAGAGAGAGATCGGGGTGATGAGACAGACCGGGGGTGAGAGAGAGATCGGGGCGATGAGACAGACCGGGGGCGAGAGAGAGATCGGGGCGATGAGACAGACCGGGAGCGAGTGAGAGATCGGGGCGATGAGACAGACCGGGGGTGATTGAGAGATCGGGGCGATGAGACAGACTGGGGTCGTGAGAGAGATCGGGGCGATGAGACAGACCGGGGGTGATTGAGAGATCGGGGCGATGAGACAGACTGGGGTCGTGAGAGAGATCGGGGCGATGAGACAGACCGGGGGTGAGAGTGAGAGACCGGGGTGATGAGACAGGCCGGGGGCGAGAGAGAGATCGGGGTGATGAGACGGTCCGGGGGGTGAGAGAGAGATCGGGGCGATGAGACAGACCGGGGTCGAGGGAGAGATCGGGGCGATGAGACAGACCGGAGGGTGAAAGAGAGATTGGGGCGATGAGTCAGACAGGGGGCTCGAGTGGGATCGGGGTGATGAGACAGACCGGGGTTGAGAGAGAGATCGGGGTGATGAGACAGAACGGGGGCGATAGAGAGATCGGGGTGATGAGACAGACCGGGGGTGAGAGAGAGATCGGGGCGATGAGACAGACCGGGGGTGAGAGAGGGATCGGGGCGATGAGACAGAACGGGGGCGATAGAGACATCAGGGGGATGAGACAGACATGGGGGCTAGAGAGAGATCGGGGCGATGAGACAGACCGGGGTCGAGAGAGAAATCGGGGCGATGAGACAGACCGGGGGCTAGAGAGAGAAATCGGTGTGATGAGACAGACCGGGGGCGAGAGAGATTTCGGGGCGATGAGACAGACCGGGGGTGAGAGAGAGATTGGGGCGATGAGACAGACAGGGGGCTCGAGTGCGATCGGGGTGATGAGACAGACCGGGGTTGAGAGAGAGATCGGGGTGATGAGACAGAACGGGGGCGAGAGAGAGATCGGGGTGATGAGACAGACCGGGGGTGAGAGAGAGATCGGGGCGATGAGACAGACCGGGGGTGAGAGAGGGATCGGGGCGATGAGACAGAACGGGGGCGATAGAGACATCAGGGGGATGAGACAGACATGGGGGCTAGAGAGAGATCGGGGCGATGAGACAGACCGGTGTCGAGAGAGAAATCGGGGCGATGAGACAGACCGGGGGTGACTGAGAGATCGGGGCGATGAGACAGACTGGGGGTGAGAGAGAGAGACAGGGGTGATGAGACAGGCCGGGGGCGAGAGAGAGATCGGGGTGATGAGACGGTCCGGGGGGTGAGAGAGAGATCGGGGCGATGAGACAGACCGGGGTCGAGGGAGAGATCGGGGCGATGAGACAGACCGGAGGGTGAAAGAGAGATTGGGGCGATGAGACAGACAGGGGGCTCGAGTGGGATCGGGGTGATGAGACAGACCGGGGTTGAGAGAGAGATCGGGGCGATGAGACAGACCGGGGGCGAGAGAGAGATCGGGGCGATGAGACAGACCGGGGGCTAGAGAGAGATCGGGGCAATGAGACAGACTGTGGTCGAGAGAGAGATCGGGGTGTTGAGACAGACCGGGGGCTAGAGAGAGATCGGGGCGATAAGACAGACTGGGGGTGAGAGAGAGATCGGGGTGATGAGACGAACCGGGGTTGAGAGAGAGATCGGGGTGATGAGACAGACCGGGGGTGAGAGAGAGAGATCGGGGCGATGAGACAGACCGGGGGCGAGAGAGCCTAGTGTGATGAGACAGACCGGGGGCGAGAGAGACTAGGGTGATGATACAGACCAGAGGTGAGAGAGAAATCGGTGTGATGAGACAGACTGGGGGCGAGAGAGAGACCGGGGTGATGAGACAGACCGGGGGCGAGAGAGAGATCAGGGGGATGAGACAGACATGGTGGCTAGAGTGAGATCGGGGCGATGAGACAGACTGGGGTCGAGAGAGTGATCGGGGTGATGAGACAGACCGGGGGCGAGAGAGAGCTCGGGGGGATGAGAAAGACATGGGGGCTAGAGAGAGATCGGGGCAATGAGACAGACTGGGGTCGAGAGAGAGATCGGGGCGATGAGACAGACCGGGGGCGAGAGAGAGATCGGGGCGATGAGACAGACCGGGGCTGAGAGAGAGATCGGGGTAATCAGACCGACCGGGGGCTAGAGAGAGATCGGGGTGATGAGACAGACCGGGGCTGAGAGAGAGATCGGGGCGATGAGACAGTGTGGCATCGAGAGAGAGATCGGGCGATGAGAGACAGGGAGCGAGAGAGAGATCGCGGCGATGAGACAGTCCAGGGGAAACTCAGAGAGATCGGGGTGATGAGACAGACCGGGGTTGAGAGAGAGATTGGGTCGATGAAACAGACCGGGGGCGAGAGAGAGATCGGGGCGATGAGACAGACCGGGGGCGAGAGAGAGATCGGGGTGATGAGACAGACCGGGGGCTAGAGAGAGAGATCTGGGTGATGAGACAGACCAGGGGCGAGAGAGATTTCGGGGCGATGAGACAGACCGGGGGTGAGAGAGAGATCGGGGCGATGAAACAGACTGGGGGCGAGAGAGAGATCGGGGCGATGAGACAGACCGGGGGCGAGAGAGAGATCGGGGCGATGAGACAGACCGGGGGTGAGAGTGAGAGACCGGGGTGATGAGACAGACTGGGGGTGAGAGAGAGAGACCGGGGTGATGAGACAGACTGGGGGCGAGAGAGAGATCGGGGCGATGCGACAGTCCAGGGGTGAGAGAGAGATCGGGGCGATGAGACAGACCGGGGTCGAGGGAGAGATCGGGGCGATGAGACAGACCGGAGGGTGAAAGAGAGATTGGGGCGATGAGACAGACTGGGGGCTCGAGTGGGATCGGGGTGATGAGATTGACCGGGGTTGAGAGAGAGATCGGGGTGATGAGACAGACCAGGGGCGAGAGAGAGATCGGGGTGATGAGACCGACCGGGGGTGAGAGAGAGATCGGGGCGATTAGACAGACCGGGGGTGAGAGAGTGATCGGGGCGATGCGACAGACTGGGGGCGAGAGAGAGATCGGGGTGATGAGACAGAACGGGGGCGAGAGGGACATCAGGGGGATGAGACAGACATGGGGGCTAGCGAGAGATCGGGGCGATGAGACAGACCGGGGGCGAGAGAGAGATCGGGTCGATGAGACAGACCGGGGGCTAGAGAAGACAAATTGGGGTGATGAGACAGACTGGGGGCGAGAGTGATTTCGGGGCGATGCGACAGACCGGGGGTGAGAGAGAGATCGGGGCGATGACACAGACTGGGGGCGAGAGAGAGATTGGGGTGATGAGACAGACTGGGGGCGAGAGAGAGACCGGGGTGAAGAGACAGACCGTGGGCGAGAGAGAGATCGGGGGGTTGAGACAGACATGGGGGCTAGAGAGAGATCGGGGCGATGAGGCAGACTGGGGTCGAGAGAGAGATCGGGGTGTTGAGACAGACCGGGGGCTAGAGAGAGATCGGGTCGATAAGACAGACCGGGGGTGAGAGAGAGATTGGGGTGATGAGACAGACCGGGGGCTAGAGAGAGAGATCGGGGTGATGAGACAGACCGGGGCTGAGAGAGAGATCGGGGCGATGAGACAGTCTGGCGTCGAGAGAGAGATCGGGCGATGAGAGACAGGGAGCGAGAGAGAGATCGGGGCGATGAGACAGTCCGGGGGCAAGAGAGAGAGATCGGGGTGATGAGACAGACCGGGGGCTAGAGAGAGAGATCGGGGTGATGAGACAGACCGGGGGCGAGAGAGATTTCGGTGTGATGAGACACACTGGGGGCGAGAGAGAGACCGGGGTGATGAGACAGACCGGGGGCGATAGAGAGATCGGGGGGATGAGACAGACTGGGGTCGAGAGAGTGATCGGGGTGTTGAGACAGATCGGGGGTGAGAGAGAGATCGTGGCGATGAGACAGACTGGGGGCGAGAGAGAGATCGGTGTGATGAGACACACTGGGGGCGAGAGAGAGACCGGGGTGATGAGACAGACCGGGGGCGATAGAGAGATCGGGGGGATGAGACAGACTGGGGTCGAGAGAGTGATCGGGGTGTTGAGACAGACCGGGGGCTAGAGAGAGATCGGGGCAATAAGACAGACCGGGGTTGAGAGAGAGATCGGAGTGATGAGACGAACCGGGGGTGAGAGAGAGATCGGGGTGATGAGACAGACCGGGGGTGAGAGAGGGAGATCGGGGCGATGAGACAGACCGGGGGCGAGAGAGACTCGGGTGATGAGACAGACCGGGGCGAGAGAGAATTCGGGGTGATGAGACAGACCGGGGGTGAGAGAGAATGATCGGGGCGATGAGACAGACCGGGGGTGAGAGAGAGATCGGGGCGATGAGACAGTCTGGGGTCGAGAGAGAGATCGGGTGATGAGAGACAGAAGGCGAGAGAGAGATCGGGGTGATGAGACAGACCGGGGTTGAGAGAGAGATCGGGGTGATGAGACAGACCGGGGGCGCGAGAGAGATCGGGGCGATGAGACAGACCGGGGGCGAGAGAGAGATCGGGGCGATGAGACAGACCGGGGGCGAGAGAGAGATCGGGGCGATGAGACAGACCGGGGGTGAGAGAGAGAGACCGGGGTGATACGCCAGACCGGGGGCGAGACAGAGATCGGGGCGATGAGACAGACCGGGGAGAGAGAGAGATCGGGGTGATGAGACAGTCCGGGGTTGAGAGAGAGATCGGGGCGATGAAACAGACCAAAGTCGAGGCAGAGATCGGGGCGATGGGACAGACCGAAGGGTGAAACAGAGATCGGGGTGGTGAGACAGACCGGGGGTGAGAGAGAGATCGGGGTGATGAGACCGACCGGGGGTGAGAGAGAGATCGGGGCGATTAGACAGACCGGGGGTGAGAGAGTGATCGGGACGATGCGACAGACTGGGGGCGAGAGAGAGATCGGGGTGATGAGACAGAACGGGGGCGAGAGGGACATCAGGGGGATGAGACAGACATGGGGGCTAGAGAGAGATCGGGGTGATGAGACAGACCGGGCGCGAGAGAGAGATCGGGTCGATGAGACAGACCGGGGGCGAGAGAAGAGAAATTGGGGTGATGAGACAGACCGGGGGCGGGAGTGATTTCGGGGCGATGCGACAGACCGGGGGTGAGAGAGAGATCGGGGCGATGAGACAGACTTTGGGCGAGAGAGAGATTGGGGTGATGAGACAGACTGGGGGCGAGAGAGAGACCGGGGTGATGAGACAGAACGGGGGCGAGAGAGAGATCGGGGGGTTGAGACAGACATGGGGGCTAGAGAGAGATCGGGGCGATGAGACAGACTGGGGTCGAGAGAGAGATCGGGGTGTTGAGACAGACCGGGGGCTAGAGAGAGATCGGGTCGATAAGACAGACCGGGGGTGAGAGAGAGATTGGGGTGATGAGACAGACCGGGGCTGAGAGAGAGATCGGGGCAATGAGACAGTTTGGCGTCGAGAGAGAGATCGGGCGATGAGAGACAGGGAGTGAGAGAGAGATCGGGGCGATGAGACAGTCCGGGGGCAAGAGAGAGAGATCGGGGTGATGAGACAGACCGGGGGCTAGAGAGAGAGATCGGGGTGATGAGACAGACCGGGGGCGAGAGAGATTTCGGTGTGATGAGACACACTGGGGGCGAGAGAGAGACCGGGGTGATGAGACAGACCGGGGGCGATAGAGAGATCGGGGGGATGAGATAGACTGGGGTCGAGAGAGTGATCGGGGTGTTGAGACAGACCGGGGGTGAGAGAGAGATCGTGGCGATGAGACAGACTGGGGGCGAGAGAGAGATCGGTGTGATGAGACACACGGGGGGCGAGAGAGAGACCGGGGTGATGAGACAGACCGGGGGCGATAGAGAGATCGGGGGGATGAGACAGACTGGGGTCGAGAGAGTGATCGGGGTGTTGAGACAGACCGGGGGCAAGAGAGAGATCGGGGCGATAAGACAGACTGGGGGTGAGAGAGAGATCGGAGTGATGAGACGAACCGGGGGTGAGAGAGAGATCGGGGTGATGAGACAGACCGGGGGTGAGAGAGAGAGATCGGGGCGATGAGACAGACCGGGGGCGAGAGAGACTAGGGTGATGAGACAGACCGGGGCGAGAGAGAATTCGGGGTGATGAGACAGACCGGGGGTGAGAGAGAATGATCGGGGCGATGAGACAGACCGGGGGTGAGAGAGAGATCGGGGCGATGAGACAGTCTGGGGTCGAGAGAGAGATCGGGTGATGAGAGACAGAAGGCGAGAGAGAGATCGGGTTGATGAGACAGTCCGGGGGCTAGAGAGAGAGATCGGGGTGATGAGACAGACTGGGGTCGAGAGAGTGATCGGGGTGTTGAGACAGACCGGGGGTGAGAGAGAGATCGTGGCGATGAGACAGACTGGGGGCGAGAGAGAGATCGGTGTGATGAGACACACGGGGGGCGAGAGAGAGACCGGGGTGATGAGACAGACCGGGGGCGATAGAGAGATCGGGGGGATGAGACAGACTGGGGTCGAGAGAGTGATCGGGGTGTTGAGACAGACCGGGGGCAAGAGAGAGATCGGGGCGATAAGACAGACTGGGGGTGAGAGAGAGATCGGAGTGATGAGACGAACCGGGGGTGAGAGAGAGATCGGGGTGATGAGACAGACCGGGGGTGAGAGAGAGAGATCGGGGCGATGAGACAGACCGGGGGCGAGAGAGACTAGGGTGATGAGACAGACCGGGGCGAGAGAGAATTCGGGGTGATGAGACAGACCGGGGGTGAGAGAGAATGATCGGGGCGATGAGACAGACCGGGGGTGAGAGAGAGATCGGGGCGATGAGACAGTCTGGGGTCGAGAGAGAGATCGGGTGATGAGAGACAGAAGGCGAGAGAGAGATCGGGTTGATGAGACAGTCCGGGGGCTAGAGAGAGAGATCGGGGTGATGAGACAGACTGGGGGCGAGAGAGAGATCGGGGCGATGAGACAGACCGGGGGCGAGAGAGAGATCGGGGCGATGAGACAGACCGGAGGTGAGAGAGAGAGACCGGGGTGATAAGCCAGACCGGGTGCGAGACAGAGATCGGGGCGATGAGACAGACCGGGGAGAGAGAGAGATCGGGGTGATGAGACAGTCCGGGGTTGAGAGAGAGATCGGGGCGATGGGACAGACCGGAGGGTGAAACAGAGATCGGGGTGGTGAGACAGACCGGGGGTGAGAGAGAGATCGGGGTGATGAGACAGACCGGGGGTGAGAGAGAGGTCAGGGCGATGAGACAGACCGGAGGCGAGAGAGAGAGACCGGGGTGAAGAGAGAGACTGGGGGTGAGAGAGAGATCGGGGTGATAAGCCAGACCGGGTGCGAGACAGAGATCGGGGCGATGAGACAGACCGGGGAGAGAGAGAGATCGGGGTGATGAGACAGTCCGGGGTTGAGAGAGAGATCGGGGCGATGAAACAGACCAAAGTCGAGGGAGAGATCGGGGCGATGGGACAGACCGGAGGGTGAAACAGAGATCGGGGTGGTGAGACAGACCGGGGGTGAGAGAGAGATCGGGGTGATGAGACAGACCGGGGGTGAGAGAGAGGTCAGGGCGATGAGACAGACCGGAGGCGAGAGAGAGAGACCGGGGTGAAGAGACAGACTGGGGGTGAGAGAGAGATCGGGGTGATGAGACAGACTGGGGGCGAGAGAGAGATCGGGGTGATGAGACAGACCGGGGGTGAGAGATAGATCGGGGTGATGAGACAGACCGGGGGTGAGAGAGAGATCGGGGTGATGAGACAGACCGGGGGTGAGAGAGAAATCGGGGTGATGAGACAGACCGGGGTTGAGAGAGAGTTCGGGGTGATGAGACAGACCGGGGGTGAGAGAGAGATCGGGGCGATTAGACAGACCGGGAGTGAGAGAGAGATCGGGGAGATGAGAGACACTGGGGGTGAGAGAGTGATCGGGACGATGAGACAGACCGGGGGTGAGAGAGAGATCGGGGCGATGAGACAGACCAGGGGTGAGGGAGAGATCAGGGCGATGAGACAGACCGGGGGCGAGACTTAGACAGGGGCAATGAGACAGACCAGGGACGAGAGAGAGATCGGGGTGATGAGGCAGACCGGGGGCTAGACATAGACAGGGGCAATGAGACAGACCAGGGACGAGAGAGAGATCGGGGCGATGAGGCAGACCGGGGGCTAGAGATAGACAGGGGCAATGAGACAGACCGAGGGCGAGAGAGAGACCGGGGTGATGAGACTGACCGGGGGCGAGCGAGAGAGCGGGGTGATGAGACAGACGGGGGGCGAGAGAGAGACCGGGGCAATGAGACAGACCGGGGGTGAGAGAGACTAGGGTGATGAGACAGACCGGGGCGAGAGAGAATTCGGAGTGAAGAGACAGACCGGGGGTGAGAGAGAATGATCGGGGCGATGAGAC
This sequence comes from Chiloscyllium punctatum, assembly GCF_047496795.1. Classification (NCBI taxonomy): domain Eukaryota; kingdom Metazoa; phylum Chordata; class Chondrichthyes; order Orectolobiformes; family Hemiscylliidae; genus Chiloscyllium; species Chiloscyllium punctatum. The sequence continues at coordinate 25,119,480 of NC_092751.1, forward strand.
AGACCGGGGGTGAGAGAGAGATCGGGGCGATGAGACAGTCTGGGGTCGAGAGAGAGATCGGGTGATGAGAGACAGAAGGCGAGAGAGAGATCGGGGTGATGAGACAGACCGGGGTTGAGAGAGAGATCGGGGTGATGAGACAGACCGGGGGCGCGAGAGAGATCGGGGCGATGAGACAGACCGGGGGCGAGAGAGAGATTGGGGCGATGAGACAGACCGGGGGCGAGAGAGAGATCGGGGCGATGAGACAGACCGGGGTTGAGAGAGAGAGACCGGGGTGATAAGCCAGACCGGGGGAGAGACAGAGATCGGGGCGATGAGACAGACCGGGGAGAGAGAGAGATCGGGGTGATGAGACAGTCCGGGGTTGAGAGAGAGATCGGGGCGATGAAACAGACCAAAGTCGAGGGAGAGATCGGGGCGATGGGACAGACCGGAGGGTGAAACAGAGATCGGGGTGGTGAGACAGACCGGGGGTGAGAGAGAGATCAGGGTGATGAGACCGACCGGGGGTGAGAGAGAGATCGGGGCGATTAGACAGACCGGGGGTGAGAGAGTGATCGGGGCGATGCGACAGACTGGGGGCGAGAGAGAGATCGGGGTGATGAGACAGAACGGGGGCGAGAGGGACATCAGGGGGATGAGACAGACATGGGGGCTAGAGAGAGATCGGGGCGATGAGACAGACCGGGGGCGAGAGAGAGATCGGGTCGATGAGACAGACCGGGGGCTAGAGAAGAGAAATTGGGGTGATGAGACAGACCGGGGGCGAGAGTGATTTAAGGGCGATGCGACAGACCGGGGGTGAGAGAGAGATCGGGGCGATGAGACAGACTGGGGGCGAGAGAGAGATTGGGGTGATGAGACAGACTGGGGGCGAGAGAGAGACCGGGTTGATGAGACAGACCGGGGGCGAGAGAGAGATCGGGGGGTTGAGACAGACATGGGGGCTAGAGAGAGATCGGGGCGATGAGGCAGACTGGGGTCGAGAGAGAGATCGGGGTGTTGAGACAGACCGGGGGCTAGAGAGAGATCGGGTCGATAATACAGACCGGGGGTGAGGGAGAGATTGGGGCGATGAGACAGACCGGGGGCTAGACATAGACAGGGGCAATGAGACAGACCAGGGACGAGAGAGAGATCGGGGCGATGAGGCAGACCGGGGGCTAGACATAGACAGGGGCAATGAGACAGACCAGGGACGAGAGAGAGATCGGGGCGATGAGGCAGACCGGGGGCTAGAGATAGACAGGGGCAATGAGACAGACCGAGGGCGAGAGAGAGACCGGGGTGATGAGACTGACCGGGGGCGAGAGAGAGAGCGGGGTGATGAAACAGACCAAAGTCGAGGGAGAGATCGGGGCGATGGGACAGACCGGAGGGTGAAACAGAGATCGGGGTGGTGAGACAGACCGGGGGTGAGAGAGAGATCGGGGTGATGAGACAGACCGGGGGTGAGAGAGAGGTCAGGGCGATGAGACAGACCGGAGGCGAGAGAGTGAGACCGGGGTGAAGAGACAGACTGGGGGTGAGAGAGAGATCGGGGTGATAAGCCAGACCGGGTGCGAGACAGAGATCGGGGCGATGAGACAGACCGGGGAGAGAGAGAGATCGGGGTGATGAGACAGTCCGGGGTTGAGAGAGACATCGGGGCGATGAAACAGACCAAAGTCGAGGGAGAGATCGGGGCGATGGGACAGACCGGAGGGTGAAACAGAGATCGGGGTGGTGAGACAGACCGGGGGTGAGAGAGAGATCGGGGTGATGAGACAGACCGGGGGTGAGAGAGAGGTCAGGGCGATGAGACAGACCGGAGGCGAGAGAGAGAGACCGGGGTGAAGAGACAGACTGGGGGTGAGAGAGAGATCGGGGTGATGAGACAGACTGGGGGCGAGAGAGAGATCGGGGTGATGAGACAGACCGGGGGTGAGAGATAGATCGGGGTGATGAGACAGACCGGGGGTGAGAGAGAGATCGGGGTGATGAGACAGACCGGGGGTGAGAGAGAAATCGGGGTGATGAGACAGACCGGGGTTGAGAGAGAGTTCGGGGTGATGAGACAGACCGGGGGTGAGAGAGAGATCGGGGCGATTAGACAGACCGGGAGTGAGAGAGAGATCGGGGAGATGAGAGACACTGGGGGTGAGAGAGTGATCGGGACGATGAGACAGACCGGGGGTGAGAGAGAGATCGGGGCGATGAGACAGACCAGGGGTGAGGGAGAGATCAGGGCGATGAGACAGACCGGGGGCTAGACATAGACAGGGGCAATGAGACAGACCAGGGACGAGAGAGAGATCGGGGCGATGAGGCAGACCGGGGGCTAGACATAGACAGGGGCAATGAGACAGACCAGGGACGAGAGAGAGATCGGGGCGATGAGGCAGACCGGGGGCTAGAGATAGACAGGGGCAATGAGACAGACCGAGGGCGAGAGAGAGACCGGGGTGATGAGACTGACCGGGGGCGAGCGAGAGAGCGGGGTGATGAGACAGACGGGGGGCGAGAGAGAGACCGGGGCAATGAGACAGACCGGGGGTGAGGGAGTAGATCAGGGTGATGAGACAGACCGGGGACGAGAGAGAGATCGGGGCGATGAGACAGACCGGGGGTGAGAGAGAGATCGGGGCGATGAGACAGACCGGGGACGAGAGAGAGATCGGGGTGATGAGACAGACCGGGGGTGAGAGAGAGATTGGGGGCGAGCGAGACTGGGGGCGAGAGAGAGACCAGGGTGATGAGAGAGACCGGAGGTGAGAGAGAGATCGGGGTGATGAGACAGACAGGGGGCTAGAGAGAGATCGGGGTGATGAGACAGACCGGGGGTGAGAGAGAGATCGGGGCGATGAGACAGACCGGGGGTGAGAGAGAGATTGGGGTGATGAGACAGACCGGGCGCTAGAGAGAGAGATCGGGGCAATGAGACAGACCGGGGGCGAGAGAGAGATCGGGGTGATGAGACAGACCGGGGGTGAGAGAGAGATCAGGGCGATGAGACAGACCGGGGGTGAAAGAGAGATCGGGGCGATGAGACAGACCGGGGGCTCGAGAGGGATCGGGGTGATGACACAGACCGGGGGTGAGAGAGAGATTGGGGTGATGAGACAGACCGGGGGCTAGAGAGAGAGATCGGAGCGATGAGACAGACCGGGGGCGAGAGAGAGATCGGGGTGTTGAGACAGACCGGGTGTGAGAGAGATTGATCGGGGTGATGAGACAGACCGGGGGTGAGAGAGAGATCGGGGCGATGAGACAGACTGGGGTCGAGAGAGGGATCGGGGTGATGACACAGACCGGGGGTGAGAGAGAGATTGGGGTGATGAGACAGACCGGGGGCTAGAGAGAGAGATTGGAGCGATGCGACAGACCGGGGGTGAGAGAGAGATCGGGGCGATGAGACAGACTGGGGGCGAGAGAGAGATTGGGGTGATGAGACAGACTGGGGGCGAGAGAGAGACCGGGTTGATGAGACAGACCGGGGGCGAGAGAGAGATCGGGGGGTTGAGACAGACATGGGGGCTAGAGAGAGATCGGGGCGATGAGGCAGACTGGGGTCGAGAGAGAGATCGGGGTGTTGAGACAGACCGGGGGCTAGAGAGAGATCGGGTCGATAATACAGACCGGGGGTGAGGGAGAGATTGGGGCGATGAGACAGACCGGGGGCTAGACATAGACAGGGGCAATGAGACAGACCAGGGACGAGAGAGAGATCGGGGCGATGAGGCAGACCGGGGGCTAGACATAGACAGGGGCAATGAGACAGACCAGGGACGAGAGAGAGATCGGGGCGATGAGGCAGACCGGGGGCTAGAGATAGACAGGGGCAATGAGACAGACCGAGGGCGAGAGAGAGACCGGGGTGATGAGACTGACCGGGGGCGAGAGAGAGAGCGGGGTGATGAAACAGACCAAAGTCGAGGGAGAGATCGGGGCGATGGGACAGACCGGAGGGTGAAACAGAGATCGGGGTGGTGAGACAGACCGGGGGTGAGAGAGAGATCGGGGTGATGAGACAGACCGGGGGTGAGAGAGAGGTCAGGGCGATGAGACAGACCGGAGGCGAGAGAGAGAGACCGGGGTGAAGAGACAGACTGGGGGTGAGAGAGAGATCGGGGTGATAAGCCAGACCGGGTGCGAGACAGAGATCGGGGCGATGAGACAGACCGGGGAGAGAGAGAGATCGGGGTGACGAGACAGTCCGGGGTTGAGAGAGACATCGGGGCGATGAAACAGACCAAAGTCGAGGGAGAGATCGGGGCGATGGGACAGACCGGAGGGTGAAACAGAGATCGGGGTGGTGAGACAGACCGGGGATGAGAGAGAGATCGGGGTGATGAGACAGACCGGGGGTGAGAGAGAGGTCAGGGCGATGAGACAGACCGGAGGCGAGAGAGAGAGACCGGGGTGAAGAGACAGACTGGGGGTGAGAGAGAGATCGGGGTGATGAGACAGACCGGGGGTGAGAGATAGATCGGGGTGATGAGACAGACCGGGGGTGAGAGAGAGATCGGGGTGATGAGACAGACCGGGGGTGAGAGAGAGATCGGGGTGATGAGACAGACCGGGGGTGAGAGATAGATCGGGGTGATGAGACAGACCGGGGGTGAGAGAGAGATCGGGGTGATGAGACAGACCGGGGGTGAGAGAGAAATCGGGGTGATGAGACAGACCGGGGTTGAGAGAGAGTTCGGGGTGATGAGACAGACCGGGGGTGAGAGAGAGATCGGGGCGATTAGACAGACCGGGAGTGAGAGAGAGATCGGGGAGATGAGAGACACTGGGGGTGAGAGAGTGATCGGGACGATGAGACAGACCGGGGGTGAGAGAGAGATCGGGGCGATGAGACAGACCAGGGGTGAGGGAGAGATCAGGGCGATGAGACAGACCGGGGGCTAGACATAGACAGGGGCAATGAGACAGACCAGGGACGAGAGAGAGATCGGGGCGATGAGGCAGACCGGGGGCTAGACATAGACAGGGGCAATGAGACAGACCAGGGACGAGAGAGAGATCGGGGCGATGAGGCAGACCGGGGGCTAGAGATAGACAGGGGCAATGAGACAGACCGAGGGCGAGAGAGAGACCGGGGTGATGAGACTGACCGGGGGCGAGCGAGAGAGCGGGGTGATGAGACAGACGGGGGGCGAGAGAGAGACCGGGGCAATGAGACAGACCGGGGGTGAGGGAGTAGATCAGGGTGATGAGACAGACCGGGGACGAGAGAGAGATCGGGGCGATGAGACAGACCGGGGGTGAGAGAGAGATCGGGGCGATGAGACAGACCGGGGACGAGAGAGAGATCGGGATGATGAGACAGACCGGGGGTGAGAGAGAGATTGGGGGCGAGCGAGACTGGGGGCGAGAGAGAGACCAGGGTGATGAGAGAGACCGGAGGTGAGAGAGAGATCGGGGTGATGAGACAGACAGGGGGCTAGAGAGAGATCGGGGTGATGAGACAGACCGGGGGTGAGAGAGAGATCGGGGCGATGAGACAGACCGGGGGTGAGAGAGAGATTGGGGTGATGAGACAGACCGGGCGCTAGAGAGAGAGATCGGGGCAATGAGACAGACCGGGGGCGAGAGAGAGATCGGGGTGATGAGACAGACCGGGGGTGAGAGAGAGATCAGGGCGATGAGACAGACCGGGGGTGAAAGAGAGATCGGGGCGATGAGACAGACCGGGGGCTCGAGAGGGATCGGGGTGATGACACAGACCGGGGGTGAGAGAGAGATTGGGGTGATGAGACAGACCGGGGGCTAGAGAGAGAGATCGGAGCGATGAGACAGACCGGGGGCGAGAGAGAGAGATCGGAGCGATGAGACAGACCGGGGGCGAGAGAGAGATCGGGGTGTTGAGACAGACCGGGTGTGAGAGAGATTGATCGGGGTGATGAGACAGACCGGGGGTGAGAGAGAGATCGGGGCGATGAGACAGACTGGGGTCGAGAGAGAGATCGGGGCGATGAGACAGACCGGGGGCTAGAGAGAGAGATCGGAGCGATGAGACAGACCGGGGGCGAGAGAGAGATCGGGGTGTTGAGACAGACCGGGTGTGAGAGAGATTGATCGGGGTGATGAGACAGACCGGGGGTGAGAGAGAGATCGGGGCGATGAGACAGACTGGGGTCGAGAGAGAGATCGGGGCGATGAGACAGACCGGGGGTGAGAGAGAGATCGGGGCGATGAGACAGACCAGGGGTGAGGGAGAGATCAGGGTGATGAGACAGACCGGGGAGGAGAGAGAGATCGGGGCGATGAGACAGACCGGGGGCTAGACATAGACAGGGGCAATGAGACAGACCAGGGACGAGAGAGAGATCGGGGCGATGAGGCAGACCGGGGGCTAGACATAGACAGGGGCAATGAGACAGACCAGGGACGAGAGAGAGATCGGGGCGATGAGGCAGACCGGGGGCTAGAGATAGACAGGGGCAATGAGACAGACCGAGGGCGAGAGAGAGACCGGGGTGATGAGACTGACCGGGGGCGAGAGAGAGAGCGGGGTGATGAGACAGACGGGGGGCGAGAGAGAGACCGGGGCAATGAGACAGACCGGGGGTGAGGGAGTAGATCAGGGTGATGAGACAGACCGGGGACGAGAGAGAGATCGGGGCGATGAGACAGACCGGGGGTGAGAGAGAGATCGGGGCGATGAGACAGACCGGGGACGAGAGAGAGATCGGGGTGATGAGACAGACCGGGGGTGAGAGAGAGATTGGGGGCGAGCGAGACTGGGGGCGAGAGAGAGACCAGGGTGATGAGAGAGACCGGAGGTGAGAGAGAGATCGGGGTGATGAGACAGACAGGGGGCTCGAGAGAGATCGGGGTGATGAGACAGACCGGGGGTGAGAGAGAGATCGGAGTGATGAGACGAACCGGGGGTGAGAGAGAATGATCGGGGCGATGAGACAGACCGGGGGTGAGAGAGAGATCGGGGCGATGAGACAGTCTGGGGTCGAGAGAGAGATCGGGTGATGAGAGACAGAAGGCGAGAGAGAGATCGGGGTGATGAGACAGACCGGGGTTGAGAGAGAGATCGGGGTGATGAGACAGACCGGGGGCGCGAGAGAGATCGGGGCGATGAGACAGACCGGGGGCGAGAGAGAGATCGGGGCGATGAGACAGACCGGGGGCGAGAGAGAGATCGGGGCGATGAGACAGACCGGGGGTGAGGGAGAGAGACCGGGGTGATAAGCCAGACCGGGGGCGAGACAGAGATCGGGGCGATGAGACAGACCGGGGAGAGAGAGAGATCGGGGTGATGAGACAGTCCGGGGTTGAGAGAGAGATCGGGGCGATGAAACAGACCAAAGTCGAGGGAGAGATTGGGGCGATGGGACAGACCGGAGGGTGAAACAGAGATCGGGGTGGTGAGACAGACCGGGGGTGAGAGAGAGATCAGGGTGATGAGACCGACCGGGGGTGAGAGAGAGATCGGGGCGATTAGACAGACCGGGGGTGAGAGAGTGATTGGGGCGATGCGACAGACTGGGGGCGAGAGAGAGATCGGGGTGATGAGACAGAACGGGGGCGAGAGGGACATCAGGGGGATGAGACAGACATGGGGGCTAGAGAGAGATCGGGGCGATGAGACAGACCGGGGGCGAGAGAGAGATCGGGTCGATGAGACAGACCGGGGGCTAGAGAAGAGAAATTGGGGTGATGAGACAGACCGGGGGCGAGAGTGATTTCGGGGCGATGCGACAGACCGGGGGTGAGAGAGAGATCGGGGCGATGAGACAGACTGGGGGCGAGAGAGAGATTGGGGTGATGAGACAGACTGGGGGCGAGAGAGAGACCGGGGTGATGAGACAGACCGGGGGCGAGAGAGAGATCGGGGGGTTGAGACAGACATGGGGGCTAGAGAGAGATCGGGGCGATGAGGCAGACTGGGGTCGAGAGAGAGATCTTCGTGTTGAGACAGACCGGGGGCTAGAGAGAGAACGGGTCGATAATACAGACCGGGGATGAGGGAGAGATTGGGGCGATGAGACAGACCGGGGGCTAGACATAGACAGGGGCAATGAGACAGACCAGGGACGAGAGAGAGATCGGGGCGATGAGGCAGACCGGGGGCTAGACATAGACAGGGGCAATGAGACAGACCAGGGACGAGAGCGAGATCGGGGCGATGAGGCAGACTGGGGGCTAGAGATAGACAGGGGCAATGAGACAGACCGAGGGTGAGAGAGAGACCGGGGTGATGAGACTGACCGGGGGCGAGAGAGAGAGCGGGGTGATGAGACAGACGGGGGGCGAGAGAGAGACCGGGGCTTTGAGACAGACCGGGGGTGAGGGAGTAGATCAGGGTGATGAGACAGACCGGGGACGAGAGAGAGATCGGGGCGATGAGACAGACCGGGGGTGAGAGAGAGATCGGGGCGATGAGACAGACCGGGGACGAGAGAGAGATCGGGGTGATGAGACAGACCGGGGGTGAGAGAGAGATTGGGGGCGAGCGAGACTGGGGGCGAGAGAGAGACCAGGGTGATGAGAGAGACCGGAGGTGAGAGAGAGATCGGGGTGATGAGACAGACAGGGGGCTAGAGAGAGATCGGGGTGATGAGACAGACCGGGGGTGAGAGAGAGATCGGGGCGATGAGACAGACCGGGGGTGAGAGAGAGATTGGGGTGATGAGACAGACCGGGCGCTAGAGAGAGAGATCGGGGCAATGAGACAGACCGGGGGCGAGAGAGAGATCGGGGTGATGAGACAGACCGGGGGTGAGAGAGAGATCAGGGCGATGAGACAGACCGGGGGTGAAAGAGAGATCGGGGCGATGAGACAGACCGGGGGCTCGAGAGGGATCGGGGTGATGACACAGACCGGGGGTGAGAGAGAGATTGGGGTGATGAGACAGACCGGGCGCTAGAGAGAGAGATCGGAGCGATGAGACAGACCGGGGGCGAGAGAGAGATCGGGGTGTTGAGACAGACCGGGTGTGAGAGAGATTGATCGGGGTTATGAGACAGACCGGGGGTGAGAGAGAGATCGGGGCGATGAGACAGTCCGGGTGCGAGAGAGAGATTGTGGTGATGAGAGACAGAGAGCGAGAGAGAGACCGGGGCGATGAGACAGACTGGGGTCGAGAGAGAGATCGGGGCGATGAGACAGACCGGGGGTGAGAGAGAGATCGGGGCGATGAGACAGACCAGGGGTGAGGGAGAGATCAGGGTGATGAGACAGACCGGGGAGGAGAGAGAGATCGGGGCGATGAGACAGACCGGGGGCTAGACATAGACAGGGGCAATGAGACAGACCAGGGACGAGAGAGCGATCGGGGCGATGAGGCAGACCGGGGGCTAGACATAGACAGGGGCAATGAGACAGACCAGGGACGAGAGAGAGATCGGGGCGATGATGCAGACCGGGGGCTAGAGATAGACAGGGGCAATGAGACAGACCGAGGGCGAGAGAGAGACCGGGGTGATGAGACTGACCGGGGGCGAGAGAGAGAGCGGGGTGATGAGACAGACGGGGGGGCGAGAGAGAGACCGGGGCAATGAGACAGACCGGGGGTGAGGGAGTAGATCAGGGTGATGAGACAGACCGGGGACGAGAGAGAGATTGGGGCGATGAGACAGACCGGGGGTGAGAGAGAGATCGGGGCGATGAGACAGACCGGGGACGAGAGAGAGATCGGGGTGATGAGACAGACCGGGGGTGAGAGAGAGATTGGGGGCGAGCGAGACTGGGGGCGAGAGAGAGACCAGGGTGATGAGAGAGACCGGAGGTGAGAGAGAGATCGGGGTGATGAGACAGACAGGGGGCTCGAGAGAGATCGGGGTGATGAGACAGACCGGGGGTGAGAGAGAGATCGGAGTGATGAGACGAACCGGGGGTGAGAGAGAGATCGGGGTGATGAGACAGACCGGGGGTGAGAGAGGGAGATCGGGGCGATGAGACAGACCGGGGGCGAGAGAGACTAGGGTGATGAGACAGACCGGGGCGAGAGAGAATTCGGAGTGATGAGACAGACCGGGGGTGAGCGAGAATGATCGGGGCGATGAGACAGACCGGGGGTGAGAGAGAGATCGGGGCGATGAGACAGTCTGGGGTCGAGAGAGAGATCGGGTGATGAGAGACAGAAGGCGAGAGAGAGATCGGGGTGATGAGACAGACCGGGGTTGAGAGAGAGATCGGGGTAATGAAACAGACCGGGGGCGCGAGAGAGATCGGGGCGATGAGACAGACCGGGGGCGAGAGAGAGATCGGGGCGATGAGACGGACCGGGGGCGAGAGAGAGATCGGGGCGATGAGACAGACCGGGGGTGAGAGAGAGAGACCGGGGTGATAAGCCAGACCGGGGGCGAGACAGAGATCGGGGCAATGAGACAGACCGGGGAGAGAGAGAGATCGGGGTGATGAGACAGTCCAGGGTTGAGAGAGAGATCGGGGCGATGAAACAGACCAAAGTCGAGGGAGAGATCGGGGCGATGGGACAGACCGGAGGGTGAAACAGAGATCGGGGTGGTGAGACAGACTGGGGGTGAGAGAGAGATCGGGGTGATGAGACCGACCGGGGGTGAGAGAGAGATCGGGGCGATTAGACAGACCGGGGGTGAGAGAGTGATCGGGGCGATGCGACAGACTGGGGGCGAGAGAGAGATCGGGGTGATGAGACAGAACGGGGGCGAGAGGGACATCAGGGGGATGAGACAGACATGGGGGCTAGAGAGAGATCGGGGCGATGAGACAGACCGGGGGCGAGAGAGAGATCGGGTCGATGAGACAGACCGGGGGCTAGAGAAGAGAAATTGGGGTGATGAGACAGACCGGGGGCGAGAGTGATTTCGGGGCGATGCGACAGACCGGGGGTGAGAGAGCGATCGGGGCGATGAGACAGACTGGGGGCGAGAGAGAGATTGGGGTGATGAGACAGACTGGGGGCGAGAGAGAGACCGGGGTGATGAGACAGACCGGGGTCGAGAGAGAGATCGGGGTGTTGAGACAGACCGGGGGCTAGAGAGAGATTGGGTCGATAAGACAGACCTGGGGTGAGAGAGAGATTGGGGTGATGAGACAGACCGGGGGCTAGAGAGAGAGATCGGGGTGATGAGACAGACCGGGGCTGAGAGAGAGATCGGGGCGATGAGACAGTCTGGCGTCGAGAGAGAGATCGGGCGATGAGAGACAGGGAGCGAGAGAGAGATCGGGGCGATGAGACAGTCCGGGGGCAAGAGAGAGAGATCGGGGTGATGAGACAGACCGGGGGCTAGAGAGAGAGATCGGGGTGATGAGACAGACCGGGGACGAGAGAGATTTCGGTGTGATGAGACACACTGGGGGCGAGAGAGAGACCGGGGTGATGAGACAGACCGGGGGCGATAGAGAGATCGGGGGGATGAGACAGACTGGGGTCGAGAGAGTGATCGGGGTGTTCAGACAGACCGGGGGTGAGAGAGAGATCGTGGCGATGAGACAGACTGGGGGCGAGAGAGAGATCGGTGTGATGAGACACACTGGGGGCGAGAGAGAGACCGGGGTGATGAGACAGACCGGGGGCGATAGAGAGATCGGGGGGATGAGACAGACTGGGGTCGAGAGAGTGATCGGGGTGTTGAGACAGACCGGGGGCGAGAGAGAGATCGGGGCGATAAGACAGACTGGGGGTGAGAGAGAGATCGGAGTGATGAGACGAACCGGGGGTGAGAGAGAGATCGGGGTGATGAGACAGACCGGGGGTGAGAGAGAGAGATCGGGGCGATGAGACAGACCGGGGGCGAGAGAGACTAGGGTGATGAGACAGACCGGGGCGAGAGAGAATACGGGGTGATGAGACAGACCGGGGGTGAGAGAGAATGATCGGGGCGATGAGACAGACAGGGGGTGAGAGAGAGATCGGGGCGATGAGACAGTCCGGGGGCTAGAGAGAGAGATCGGGGTGATGAGACAGACTGGGGGCGAGAGAGAGATCAGGGTGATGAGACAGACCGGGGTTGAGAGAGAGATCGGGGTGATGAGACAGACCGGGGGCGCGAGAGAGATCGGGGCGATGAGACAGACTGGGGGCGAGAGAGAGATCGGGGCGATGAGACAGACCGGGGGCGAGAGAGAGATCGGGGCGATGAGACAGACAGGGGGTGAGAGAGAGAGACCGGGGTGATAAGCCAGACCGGGTGCGAGACAGAGATCGGGGCTATGAGACAGACCGGGGAGAGAGAGAGATCGGGGTGATGAGACAGTCCGGGGTTGAGAGAGAGATCGGGGCGATGAAACAGACCAAAGTCGAGGGAGAGATCGGGGCGATGGGACAGACCGGAGGGTGAAACAGAGATCGGGGTGGTGAGACAGACCGGGGGTGAGAGAGAGATCGGGGTGATGAGACAGACCGGGGGTGAGAGAGAGGTCAGGGCGATGAGACAGACCGGAGGCGAGAGAGAGAGACCGGGGTGAAGAGACAGACTGGGGGTGAGAGAGAGATCGGGGTGATAAGCCAGACCGGGTGCGAGACAGAGATCGGGGCGATGAGACAGACCGGGGAGAGAGAGAGATCGGGGTGATGAGACAGTCCGGGGTTGAGAGAGAGATCGGGGCGATGAAACAGACCAAAGTCGAGGGAGAGATCGGGGCGATGGGATAGACCGGAGGGTGAAACAGAGATCGGGGTGGTGAGACAGACCGGGGGTGAGAGAGAGATCGGGGTGATGAGACAGACCGGGGGTGAGAGAGAGGTCAGGGCGATGAGACAGACCGGAGGCGAGAGAGAGAGACCGGAGTGAAGAGACAGACTGGGGGTGAGAGAGAGATCGGGGTGATGAGACAGACTGGGGGCGAGAGAGAGATCGGGGTGATGAGACAGACCGGGGGTGAGAGATAGATCGGGGTGATGAGACAGACCGGGGGTGAGAGAGAGATCGGGGTGATGAGACAGACCGGGGGTGAGAGAGAAATCGGGGTGATGAGACAGACCGGGGTTGAGAGAGAGTTCGGGGTGATGAGACAGACCGGGGGTGAGAGAGAGATCGGGGCGATTAGACAGACCGGGAGTGAGAGAGAGATCGGGGAGATGAGAGACACTGGGGGTGAGAGAGTGATCGGGACGATGAGACAGACCGGGGGTGAGAGAGAGATCGGGGCGATGAGACAGACCAGGGGTGAGGGAGAGATCAGGGCGATGAGACAGACCGGGGGCTAGACATAGACAGGGGCAATGAGACAGACCAGGGACGAGAGAGAGATCGGGGCGATGAGGCAGACCGGGGGCTAGACATAGACAGGGGCAATGAGACAGACAAGGGACGAGAGAGAGATCGGGGCGATGAGGCAGACCGGGGGCTAGAGATAGACAGGGGCAATGAGACAGACCGAGGGCGAGAGAGAGACCGGGGTGATGAGACTGACCGGGGGCGAGCGAGAGAGCGGGGTGATGAGACAGACGGGGGGCGAGAGAGAGACCGGGGCAATGAGACAGACCGGGGGTGAGGGAGTAGATCAGGGTGATGAGACAGACCGGGGACGAGAGAGAGATCGGGGCGATGAGACAGACCGGGGGTGAGAGAGAGATCGGGGCGATGAGACAGACCGGGGACGAGAGAGAGATCGGGGTGATGAGACAGACCGGGGGTGAGAGAGAGATTGGGGGCGAGCGAGACTGGGGGCGAGAGAGAGACCAGGGTGATGAGAGAGACCGGAGGTGAGAGAGAGATCGGGGTGATGAGACAGACAGGGGGCTAGAGAGAGATCGGGGTGATGAGACAGACCGGGGGTGAGAGAGAGATCGGGGCGATGAGACAGACCGGGGGTGAGAGAGAGATTGGGGTGATGAGACAGACCGGGCGCTAGAGAGAGGGATCGGGGCAATGAGACAGACCGGGGGCGAGAGAGAGATCGGGGTGATGAGACAGACCGGGGGTGAGAGAGAGGGACCAGGGTGATGAGATAGACCGTGGTGGGGGCTGGTGGGGATAGACCAGGGTGATGAGACAGACCAGGGGTGAGAGAGAGATCGGGGGGATGAGACAGACTGGGGGCGAGAGAGAGACCGGGGTGATGAGACAGACCGGGGGCGAGAGAGAGATCGGGGGGATGAGACAGACATGGGGGCTAGAGAGAGATCGGGGCGATGACACAGACTGGGGACGAGAGAGAGATTAGGGTGTTGAGACAGACTGGGGGCTAGAGAGAGATCGGGGCGATAAGACAGACCGGGGTGAGAGAGAGGTCGGGGTGATGAGACAGACCGGGGGCTAGAGAGAGAGATCGGGATGATGAGACAGACCGGGGCTGAGAGAGAGATCGGGGCGATGAGACAGTCTGGCGTCGAGAGAGAGATCGGGCGATGAGAGACAGGGAGCGAGAGAGAGATCGGGGTGATGAGACAGACCGGGGGCGAGAGAGAGATCGGGGCGATGAGATAGACCGGGTGCTAGAGAGAGAGATCTGGGTGATGAGACAGACCAGGGGCGAGAGAGATTTCGGGGCGATGAGACAGACCGGGGGTGAGAGAGAGATTGGGGTGTTGAGACAGACTGGGGGCTAGAGAGAGATCGGGGCGATAAGACAGACCGGGGGTGAGAGAGAGGTCGGGGTGATGAGACAGACCGGGGGCTAGAGAGAGAGATCAGGATGATGAGACAGACCGGGGCCGAGAGAGAGATCGGGGCGATGAGACAGACCGGGGGTGCGAGAGAGAGATCGGGGTGATGCGACAGTCCGGGGGTGAGAGAGAGATCGGGGCGATGAGACAGACCGGGGTCGAGGGAGAGATCGGGGCGATGAGACACACCGGAGGGTGAAAGAGAGATTGGGGCGATGAGACAGACTGGGGGCTCGAGTGGGATCGGGGTGATGAGACAGACCGGGGTTGAGAGAGAGATCGGGGTGATGAGACAGACCGGGGGCGAGAGAGAGATCGGGGTGATGAGACCGACCGGGGGTGAGAGAGAGATCGGGGTGATGAGACAGCCCAGAGGCGATAGAGAGAGACTGGTGTGAAGAGACAGACCGGGGGTGAGAGAGAGATCGGGGCGAATAGACAGACCGGGGGTGAGAGAGTGATCGGGGCGATGCGACAGACTGGGGGCGAGAGAGAGATCGGGGTGATGAGACAGAACGGGGGCGAGAGGGACATCAGGGGGATGAGACAGACATGGGGGCTAGAGAGAGATCAGGGCGATGAGACAGACCGGGGGCGAGAGAGAGATCGGGTCGATGAGACAGACCGGGGGCTAGAGAGAGAAATCGGGGTGATGAGACAGACCGGGGGCGAGAGAGATTTCGGGGCGATGCGACAGACCGGGGATGAGAGAGAGATCGGGGCGATGAGACAGACTGGGGGCGAGAGAGAGATTGGGGTGATGAGACAGACCGGGAGCGAGAGAGAGATCGGGGCGATGAGACAGACCGGGGGTGATTGAGAGATCAGGGCGATGAGACAGACTGGGGGCGTGAGAGAGATCGGGGCGATGAGACAGACCGGGGGTGAGAGTGAGAGACCGGGGTGATGAGACAGACCGGGGGTGAGAGAGAGAGACCGGGGTGATGAGACAGACCGGGGTCGAGGGAGAGATCGGGGCGATGAGACAGACCGGAGGGTGAAAGAGAGATTGGGGCGATGAGACAGACTGGGGGCTCGAGTGGGATCGGGGTGATGAGACAGACCGAGGTTGAGAGAGAGATCGGGGTGATGAGACAGAACGGGGGTGAGAGAGAGAGATCGGGTCGATGAGACAGACCGGGGGCGAAAGAGAGATCGGGGTGATGAGACAGACCGGGGGTGAGAGTGAGAGACCGGGGTGATGAGACAGACCGGGGGTGAGAGAGAGAGATCGGGTCGATGAGACAGACCGGGGGCGAAAGAGAGATCGGGGTGATGAGACAGTCCGGGGGGTGAGAGAGAGATCGGGGCGATGAGACAGACCGGGGTCGAGGGAGAGATCGGAGCGATGAGACAGACCGGAGGGTGAAAGAGAGATTGGGGCGATGAGACAGACTGGGGGCTCGAGTGGGATCGGGGTGATGAGACAGACCGGGGTTGAGAGAGAGATCGGGGTGATGAGACAGACCGGGGGCGAGAGAGAGATCGGGGTGATGAGACAGACCGGGGGTGAGAGAGAGATCGGGGCGATGAGACAGACCGGGGGTGAGAGAGAGATCGGGGTGATGAGACAGAACGGGGGCGATAGAGACATCAGGGGGATGAGACAGACATGGGGGCTAGAGAGAGATCGGGGCGATGAGACAGACCGGGGGCGAGAGAGAAATCGGGGCGATGAGACAGACCGGGGGCTAGAGAGAGAAATCGGTGTGATGAGACAGACCGGGGGCGAGAGAGATTTCGGGGGGATGAGACAGACCGGGGGTGGGAGAGAGATCGGGGCGATGAGACAGACTGGGGGCGAGAGAGAGATCGGGGTGATGAGACAGACCGGGGGCGAGAGAGAGACCGGTGTGATCAGACAGACCAGGGGCGAGAGAGAGATCGGGGTGATGAGACAGACCGGGGACGAGAGAGAGATCGGGGCGATGAGACAGACCGGAGGTGAGAGAGAGATCGGGGCGATGAGACAGACCGGGGGTGAGAGAGAGATCGGGGTGATGAGACAGACCGGGGGTGAGAGAGAGAGATCGGGGCGATGAGACAGACCGGGGGCGAGAGAGACTAGGGTGATGAGACAGACCGGGCGCGAGAGAGAGATCGGGGTGATGAGATCGACCGGGGGTGAGAGAGAATGATCGGGGCATTGAGACAGACAGGGGGTGAGAGAGAGATCGGAGCGATGAAACAGTCTGGGCCGAGAGAGAGATTGGGTGATGAGAGACAGAAGGCGAGAGAGAGATCGGGTCGATGAGACAGTCTGGGGCTAGAGAGAGAGATCGGGGTGATGAGACAGACTGGGGGCGAGAGAGAGATCGGGGTGATGAGACAGACCGGGGGCGAGAGAGAGATCGGGGCGATGAGACAGACCGGGAGCGAGAGAGAGATCGGGGCGATGAGACAGACCGGGGGTGATTGAGAGATCGGGGCGATGAGACAGACTGGGGTCGTGAGAGAGATCGGGGCGATGAGACAGACCGGGGGTGAGAGTGAGAGACCGGGGTGATGAGACAGACCGGGGGTGAGAGAGAGAGACCGGGGTGATGAGACAGGCCGGGGGCGAGAGAGAGATCGGGGTGATGAGACAGTCCGGGGGGTGAGAGAGAGATCGGGGCGATGAGACAGACTGGAGGGTGAAAGAGAGATTGGGGCGATGAGACAGACAGGGGGCTCGAGTGGGATCGGGGTGATGAGACAGACCGGGGGCGAGAGAGAGATCGGGGTGATGAGACAGACCGGGGGCGAGAGAGAGATCGGGGTGATGAGACAGACCGGGGGTGAGAGAGAGATCGGGGCAATGAGACAGACCGGGGGTGAGAGAGAGATCGGGGCGATGAGACAGAACGGGGGTGATAGAGACATCAGGGGGATGAGACAGATATGGGGGCGAGAGAGAGATCGGGGCGATGAGACAGACCGGGGGCGAGAGAGAAATCGGGGCGATGAGACAGACCGGGGGCTAGAGAGAGAATTCGGTGTGATGAGCCAGACCGGGGGCGAGAGAGATTTCGGGGCGATGAGACAGACCGGGGGTGAGAGTGAGATCGGGGCGATGAGACAGACTGGGCGCGAGAGAGAGATCGGGGTGATGAGACAGACCGGGGGCGAGAGAGAGATCGGGGCGATGAGACAGACTGGGGGCGAGAGAGAGATCGGTGTGATGAGTCAGACCGGGGGCTAGAGACAGATCGGGGCGATAAGACAGACCGGGGGTGAGAGAGAGATCGGGGTGAGGAGATGAACCGGGGGTGAGAGAGAGATCGGGGTGATGAGACAGACCGGGGGTGAGAGAGAGAGATCGGGGCGATGAGACAGACCGGGGGCGAGAGAGACTAGGGTGATGTGACAGACCGGGGGCGAGAGAGAGATCGGGGTGATGAGATAGACCGGGGGTGAGAGAGAATGATCGGGGCATTGAGACAGACAGGGGGTGAGAGAGAGATCGGAGCGATGAAACAGTCTGGGCCGAGAGAAAGATTGGGTGATGAGTGACAGAAGGCGAGAGAGAGATCGGGTCGATGAGACAGTCCGGGGCTAGAGAGAGAGATCGGGGTGATGAGACAGACTGGGGGGGAGAGAGAGATCTGGGTGATGAGACAGACCGGGGGCGAGAGAGAGATCGGGGCGATGAGACAGACCGGGAGCGAGAGAGAGATCGGGGCGATGAGACAGACCGGGGGTGATTGAGAGATCAGGGCGATGAGACAGACTGGGGGCGTGAGAGAGATCGGGGCGATGAGACAGACCGGGGGTGAGAGTGAGAGACCGGGGTGATGAGACAGACCGGGGGTGAGAGAGAGAGACCGGGGTGATGAGACAGACCGGGGTCGAGGGAGAGATCGGGGCGATGAGACAGACCGGAGGGTGAAAGAGAGATTGGGGCGATGAGACAGACTGGGGGCTCGAGTGGGATCGGGGTGGTGAGACAGACCGAGGTTGAGAGAGAGATCGGGGTGATGAGACAGAACGGGGGCGAGATAGAGATCGGGGTGATGAGACAGACCGGGGGTGAGAGAGAGATCGGGGCGATGAGACAGACCGGAGGTAAGCGAGAGATCGGGGCGATGAGACAGAACGGGGGCGATAGAGACATCAGGGGGATGAGACAGACGTGGGGCTAGAGAGAGATCGGGGCGATGAGACAGTCCGGGGGCGAGAGAGAAATCGGGGCGATGAGACAGACCGGGGGCGAGAGAGAGAAATCGGTGTGATGAGACAGACCGGGGGCGAGAGAGATTTCGGGGCGATGAGACAGACCGGGGGTGAGAGAGAGAGATCGGGGCGATGAGACAGACCGGGGGTGAGAGAGAGATCGGGGTGATGAGACAGACTGGGGGCGAGAGAGAGACCGGGGTGATGAGACAGACCGGGGGCGAGAGAGAGATCGGGGTGATGAGACAGACCGGGGGTGAGAGTGAGAGACCGGGGTGATGAGACAGACCGGGGGTGAGAGAGAGAGATCGGGTCGATGAGACAGACCGGGGGCGAAAGAGAGATCGGGGTGATGAGACAGTCCGGGGGGTGAGAGAGAGATCGGGGCGATGAGACAGACCGGGGTCGAGGGAGAGATCGGGGCGATGAGACAGACCGGAGGGTGAAAGAGAGATTGGGGCGATGAGACAGACTGGGGGCTCGAGTGGGATCGGGGTGATGAGACAGACTGGGGTTGAGAGAGAGATCGGGGTGATGAGACAGAGCGGGGGCGAGAGAGAGATCGGGGTGATGAGACAGACCGGGGGTGAGAGAGAGATCGGGGCGATGAGACAGACCGGGGGTGAGAGAGAGATCGGGGCGATGAGACAGAACGGGGGCGATAGAGACATCAGGGGGATGAGACAGACATGGGGGCTAGAGAGAGATCGGGGCGATGAGACAGACCGGGGGCGAGAGAGAAATCGGGGCGATGAGACAGACCGGGGGCTAGAGAGAGAAATCGGTGTGATGAGACAGACCGGGGGCGAGAGAGATTTCGGGGGGATGAGACAGACCGGGGGTGGGAGAGAGATCGGGGCGATGAGACAGACTGGGGGCGAGAGAGAGATCGGGGTGATGAGACAGACCGGGGGCGAGAGAGAGATCGGGGTGATGAGACAGACCGGGGGCGGATGAGAGATCGGGGCGATGAGACAGACCGGAGGTGAGAGAGAGATCGGGGCAATGAGACAGACCGGGGGTGAGAGAGAGATCGGGGTGATGAGACAGACCGGGGGTGAGAGAGAGAGATCGGGGCGATGAGACAGACCGGGGGCGAGAGAGACTAGGGTGATGAGACAGACCGGGCGCGAGAGAGAGATCGGGGTGATGAGATCGACCGGGGGTGAGAGAGAATGATCGGGGCATTGAGACAGACAGGGGGTGAGAGAGAGATCGGAGCGATGAAACAGTCTGGGCCGAGAGAGAGATTGGGTGATGAGAGACAGAAGGCGAGAGAGAGATCGGGTCGATGAGACAGTCTGGGGCTAGAGAGAGAGATCGGGGTGATGAGACAGACTGGGGGCGAGAGAGAGATCGGGGTGATGAGACAGACCGGGGGCGAGAGAGAGATCGGGGCGATGAAACAGACCGGGAGCGAGAGAGAGATCGGGGCGATGAGACAGACCGGGGGTGATTGAGAGATCGGGGCGATGAGACAGACTGGGGTCGTGAGAGAGATCGGGGCGATGAGACAGACCAGGGGTGAGAGTGAGAGACCGGGGTGATGAGACAGACCGGGGGTGAGAGAGAGAGACCGGGGTGATGAGACAGGCCGGGGGCGAGAGAGAGATCGGGGTGATGAGACAGTCCGGGGGGTGAGAGAGAGATCGGGGCGATGAGACAGACCGGAGGGTGAAAGAGAGATTGGGTCGATGAGACAGACAGGGGGCTCGAGTGGGATCGGGGTGATGAGACAGACCGGGGGCGAGAGAGAGATCGGGGTGATGAGACAGACCGGGGGCGAGAGAGAGATCGGGGTGATGAGACAGACCGGGGGTGAGAGAGAGATCGGGGCGATGAGACAGACCGGGGGTGAGAGAGAGATCGGGGCGATGAGACAGAACGGGGGTGATAGAGACATCAGGGGGATGAGACAGATATGGGGGCGAGAGAGAGATCGGGGCGATGAGACAGACCGGGGGCGAGAGAGAAATCGGTGCGATGAGCCAGACCGGGGGCGAGAGAGATTTCGGGGCGATGAGACAGACCGGGGGTGAGAGTGAGATCGGGGCGATGAGACAGACTGGGCGCGAGAGAGAGATCGGGGTGATGAGACAGACCGGGGGCGAGAGAGAGATCGGGGCGATGAGACAGACCGGGGGCTAGAGAGAGAAATCGGGGTGATGAGACAGACCGGGGGCGAGAGAGATTTCGGGGCGATGAGACAGACCCGGGGTGAGAGAGAGATCGGTGCGATGAGACAGACTGGGGGCGAGAGAGAGATCGGGGTAATGAGACAGACCGGGGGCGAGAGAGAGATCGGGTGGATCAGACAGACCGGGGGCTAGAGAGAGATCGGGGCGATGAGACAGACTGGGGTCGAGAGAGAGATCGGGGTGTTGAGACAGACCGGGGGCTAGAGAGAGATCGGGGCGATAAGACAGACTGGGGGTGAGAGAGAGATCGGGGTGATGAGACGAACCGGGGTTGAGAGAGAGATCGGGGTGATGAGACAGACCGGGGGCGAGAGAGCCTAGGGTGATGAGACAGACCGGGGGCGAGAGAGACTAGGGTGATGAGACAGACGAGGGGTGAGAGAGAAATCGGTATGATGAGACAGACTGGGGGCGAGAGAGAGACCGGGGTGATGAGACAGACCGGGGGCGAGAGAGAGATCAGGGGGATGAGACAGACATGGTGGCTAGAGTGAGATCGGGGCGATGAGACAGACTGGGGTCGAGAGAGTGATCGGGGTGATGAGACAGACCGGGGGCGAGAGAGAGCTCGGGGGGATGAGACAGACATGGGGGCTAGAGAGAGATCGGGGCGATGAGACAGACTGGGGTCGAGAGAGAGATCGGTGTGTTGAGACAGACCGGGGTCTAGAGAGAGATCGGGGCGATAAGACAGAGCGGGGGTGAGAGAGAGATCGGGGTGATGAGACAGACCGGGGGCTAGAGAGAGATCGGGGTGATGAGACAGACCGGGGCTGAGAGAGAGATCGGGGCGATGAGACAGTCTGGCATCGAGAGAGAGATCGGGCGATGAGAGACAGGGAGCGAGAGAGAGATCGGGGCGATGAGACAGTCCAGGGGCAAGAGAGAGAGATCGGGGTGATGAGACAGACCGGGGGCGAGAGAGAGATTGGGTCGATGAAACAGACCGGGGGCGAGAGAGAGAGATCGGTGTGATGAGACAGACTGGGGCGAGAGAGAGATTGGGGTGATGAGACAGACCGGGGGCTAGAGAGACAAATCGGGGTGATGAGACAGACCGGGGGCGAGAGAGATTTCGGGGCGATGAGACAGACCCGGGGTGAGAGAGAGATCGGGGCAATGAGACAGACTGGGGGCGAGAGAGAGAGATCGGGGTGATGAGACAGACTGGGGGCGAGAGAGAGACTGGGGTGATGAGACAGACCGGGGGCGAGAGAGAGATCAGGGCGATGAGACAGACCGGGGGCTAGAGAGAGTAATCGGGGGGATGAGACAGACCGGGGGCTAGAGAGAGAGATCGGGGCGATGAGACAGACCGGGAGCGAGAGCGAGAGCGGGGCGATGAGACAGACCGGGGGTGATTGAGAGATCGGGGCGATGAGACAGACTGGGGGCGTGAGAGAGATCGGGGCGATGAGACAGACCGGGGGTGAGAGTGAGAGACCGGGGTGATGAGACAGACCGGGGTTGAGAGAGAGAGACCGGGGTGATGAGACAGACCGGGGGCGAGAGATAGATCGGGGTGATGAGACAGTCCGGGGGGTGAGACAGAGATCGGGGCGACGAGACAGACCGGTGGCGAGAGAGAGATCCGGGGGATGACACAGACCGGGGGCTAGAGAGAGAAATCGGGGTGATGAGACAGACCGCGGGTGAGAGAGATTTCGGGGCGATGAGACAGACCCGGGGTGGGAGAGATTTCGGTGCGATGAGACAGACTGGGGGCGAGAGAGAGACTGGGGTGATGAGACAGACCGGGGGCGAGAGAGAGATCGGGGGGATGAGACAGACATGGGGGCTAGAGAGAGATCGGGGCGATGAGACAGACTGGGGTCGAGAGAGAGATCGGGGTGTTGACACAGACCGGGGGCTAGAGAGAGATCGGGTCGATAAGACAGACCGGGGGTGAGAGAGAGATTGGGGTGATGAGACAGAACGGGGGCTAGAGAGAGAGATCGGGGTGATGAGACAGTCCGGGGGTGAGAGAGAGATCGGGGCGATGAGACAGACTGGGGGCGAGAGAGAGATCGGTGTGATGAGTCAGACCGGGGGCTAGAGACAGATCGGGGCGATAAGACAGACCGGGGGTGAGAGAGAGATCGGGGTGAGGAGATGAACCGGGGGTGAGAGAGAGATCGGGGTGATGAGACAGACCGGGGGTGAGAGAGAATGATCGGGGCATTGAGACAGACAGGGGGTGAGAGAGAGATCGGAGCGATGAAACAGTCTGGGCCGAGAGAAAGATTGGGTGATGAGTGACAGAAGGCGAGAGAGAGATCGGGTCGATGAGACAGTCCGGGGCTAGAGAGAGAGATCGGGGTGATGAGACAGACTGGGGGGGAGAGATAGATCTGGGTGATGAGACAGACCGGGGGCGAGAGAGAGATCGGGGCGATGAGACAGACCGGGAGCGAGAGAGAGATCGGGGCGATGAGACAGACCGGGGGTGATTGAGAGATCAGGGCGATGAGACAGACTGGGGGCGTGAGAGAGATCGGGGCGATGAGACAGACCGGGGGTGAGAGTGAGAGACCGGGGTGATGAGATAGACCGGGGGTGAGAGAGAGAGACCGGGGTGATGAGACAGACCGGGGTCGAGGGAGAGATCGGGGCGATGAGACAGACCGGAGGGTGAAAGAGAGATTGGGGCGATGAGACAGACTGGGGGCTCGAGTGGGATCGGGGTGATGAGACAGACCGAGGTTGAGAGAGAGATCGGGGTGATGAGACAGAACGGGGGCGAGATAGAGATCGGGGTGATGAGACAGACCGGGGGTGAGAGAGAGATCGGGGCGATGAGACAGACCGGAGGTAAGCGAGAGATCGGGGCGATGAGACAGAACGGGGGCGATAGAGACATCAGGGGGATGAGACAGACATGGGGGCTAGAGAGAGATCGGGGCGATGAGACAGTCCGGGGGCGAGAGAGAAATCGGGGCGATGAGACAGACCGGGGGCGAGAGAGAGAAATCGGTGTGATGAGACAGACCGGGGGCGAGAGAGATTTCGGGGCGATGAGACAGACCGGGGGTGAGAGAGAGAGATCGGGGCGATGAGACAGACCGGGGGTGAGAGAGAGATCGGGGTGATGAGACAGACTGGGGGCGAGAGAGAGACCGGGGTGATGAGACAGACCGGGGGCGAGAGAGAGATCGGGGTGATGAGACAGATCGGGGGCGAGAGAGAGATCGGGGCAATGAGACAGACCGGGGGTGAGAAAGAGATCGGGGCGATGAGACAGACCGGGGGTGAGAGAGAGATCGGGGCGATGAGACAGACCGGGGGCGTGAGAGAGATCGGGGCGATGAGACAGACCGGGGGTGAGAGTGAGAGACCGGGGTGATGAGACAGACCGGGGGTGAGAGAGAGAGATCGTTTCGATGAGACAGACCGGGGGCGAAAGAGAGATCGGGGTGATGAGACAGTCCGGGGGGTGAGAGAGAGATCGGGGCGATGAGACAGACCGGGGTCGAGGGAGAGATCGGGGCGATGAGACAGACCGGAGGGTGAAAGAGAGATTGGGGCGATGAGACAGACTGGGGGCTCGAGTGGGATCGGGGTGATGAGACAGACCGGGGTTGAGAGAGAGATCGGGGTGATGAGACAGACCGGGGGCGAGAGAGAGATCGGGGTGATGAGACAGACCGGGGGTGAGAGAGAGATCAGGGCGATGAGACAGACCGGGGGTGAGAGAGAGATCGGGGCGATGAGACAGAACGGGGGCGATAGAGACATCAGGGGGATGAGACAGACATGGGGGCTAGAGAGAGATCGGGGCGATGAGACAGACCGGGGGCGAGAGAGAAATCGGGGCGATGAGACAGACCGGGGGCTAGAGAGAGAAATCGGTGTGATGAGACAGACCGGGGGCGAGAGAGATTTCGGGGGGATGAGACAGACCGGGGGTGGGAGAGAGATCGGGGCGATGAGACAGACTGGGGGCGAGAGAGAGATCGGGGTGATGAGACAGACCGGGGGCGAGAGAGAGACCGGTGTGATCAGACAGACCAGGGGCGAGAGAGAGATCGGGGTGATGAGACAGACCGGGGGCGAGAGAGAGATCGGGGCGATGAGACAGACCGGAGGTGAGAGAGAGATCGGGGCGATGAGACAGACCGGGGGTGAGAGAGAGATCGGGGTGATGAGACAGACCGGGGGTGAGAGTGAGAGATCGGGGCGATGAGACAGACCGGGGGCGAGAGAGACTAGGGTGATGAGACAGACCGGGCGCGAGAGAGAGATCGGGGTGATGAGATCGACCGGGCGTGAGAGAGAATGATCGGGGCATTGAGACAGACAGGGGGTGAGAGAGAGATCGGAGCGATGAAACAGTCTGGGCCGAGAGAGAGATTGGGTGATGAGAGACAGAAGGCGAGAGAGAGATCGGGTCGATGAGACAGTCTGGGGCTAGAGAGAGAGATCGGGGTGATGAGACAGACTGGGGGCGAGAGAGAGATCGGGGTGATGAGACAGACCGGGAGCGAGAGAGAGATCGGGGCGATGAGACAGACCGGGAGCGAGAGAGAGATCGGGGCGATGAGACAGACCGGGGGTGATTGAGAGATCGGGGCGATGAGACAGACTGGGGTCGTGAGAGAGATCGGGGCGATGAGACAGACCGGGGGTGAGAGTGAGAGACCGGGGTGATGAGACAGACCGGGGGTGAGAGAGAGAGACCGGGGTGATGAGACAGGCCGGGGGCGAGAGAGAGATCGGGGTGATGAGACAGTCCGGGGGGTGAGAGAGAGATCGGGGCGATGAGACAGACCGGAGGGTGAAAGAGAGATTGGGGCGATGAGACAGACAGGGGGCTCGAGTGGGATCGGGGTGATGAGACAGACCGGGGGCGAGAGAGAGATCGGGGTGATGAGACAGACCGGGGGCGAGAGAGAGATCGGGGTGATGAGACAGACCGGGGGTGAGAGAGAGATCGGGGCAATGAGACAGACCGGGGGTGAGAGAGAGATCGGGGCGATGAGACAGAACGGGGGTGATAGAGACATCAGGGGGATGAGACAGATATGGGGGCGAGAGAGAGATCGGGGCGATGAGACAGACCGGGGGCGAGAGAGAAATCGGGGCGATGAGACAGACCGGGGGCTAGAGAGAGAATTCGGTGTGATGAGCCAGACCGGGGGCGAGAGAGATTTCGGGGTGATGAGACAGACCGGGGGTGAGAGTGAGATCGGGGCGATGAGACAGACTGGGCGCGAGAGAGAGATTGGGGTGATGAGACAGACCGGGGGCGAGAGAGAGATCGGGGCGATGAGACAGACCGGGGGCTAGAGAGAGAAATCGGGGTGATGAGACAGACCGGGGGCGAGAGAGATTTCGGGGCGATGAGACAGACCCGGGGTGAGAGAGAGATCGGTGCGATGAGACAGACTGGGGGCGAGAGAGAGATCGGGGTGATGAGACAGACCGGGGGCGAGAGAGAGATCGGGTGGATCAAACAGACCGGGGGCTAGAGAGAGATCGGGGCGATGAGACAGACTGGGGTCGAGAGAGAGATCGGGGTGTTGAGACAGACCGGGGGCTAGAGAGAGATCGGGGCGATAAGACAGACTGGGGGTGAGAGAGAGATCGGGGTGATGAGACGAACCGGGGTTGAGAGAGAGATCGGGGTGATGAGACAGACCGGGGGCGAGAGAGAGAGATCGTGGCGATGAGACAGACCGGGGGCGAGAGAGACTAGGGTGATGAGACAGACCGGGGGCGAGAGAGAGATCGGGGTGATGAGATAGACCGGGGGTGAGAGAGAATGATCGGGGCATTGAGACAGACCGGGGGCGAGAGAGAGCTCGGGGGGATGAGACAGACATGGGGGCTAGAGAGAGATCGGGGCGATGAGACAGACTGGGGTCGAGAGAGAGATCGGTGTGTTGAGACAGACCGGGGTCTAGAGAGAGATCGGGGCGATAAGACAGAGCGGGGGTGAGAGAGAGATCGGGGTGATGAGACAGACCGGGGGCTAGAGAGAGATCGGGGTGATGAGACAGACCGGGGCTGAGAGAGAGATCGGGGCGATGAGACAGTCTGGCATCGAGAGAGAGATCGGGCGATGAGAGACAGGGAGCGAGAGAGAGATCGGGGCGATGAGACAGTCCAGGGGCAAGAGAGAGAGATCGGGGTGATGAGACAGACCGGGGGCGAGAGAGAGATTGGGTCGATGAAACAGACCGGGGGCGAGAGAGAGAGATCGGTGTGATGAGACAGACTGGGGCGAGAGAGAGATTGGGGCGATGAGACAGACCGGGGGCTAGAGAGACAAATCGGGGTGATGAGACAGACCGGGGGCGAGAGAGATTTCGGGGCGATGAGACAGACCCGGGGTGAGAGAGAGATCGGGGCAATGAGACAGACTGGGGGCGAGAGAGAGAGATCGGGGTGATGAGACAGACTGGGGGCGAGAGAGAGACTGGGGTGATGAGACAGACCGGGGGCAAGAGAGAGATCAGGGCGATGAGACAGACCGGGGGCTAGAGAGAGTAATCGGGGGGATGAGACAGACCGGGGGCTAGAGAGAGAGATCGGGGCGATGAGACAGACCGGGAGCGAGAGCGAGAGCGGGGCGATGAGACAGACCGGGGGTGATTGAGAGATCGGGGCGATGAGACAGACTGGGGGCGTGAGAGAGATCGGGGCGATGAGACAGACCGGGGGTGAGAGTGAGAGACCGGGGTGATGAGACAGACCGGGGTTGAGAGAGAGAGACCGGGGTGATGAGACAGACCGGGGGCGAGAGATAGATCGGGGTGATGAGACAGTCCGGGGGGTGAGAGAGAGATCGGGGCGACGAGACAGACCGGTGGCGAGAGAGAGATCCGGGGGATGACACAGACCGGGGGCTAGAGAGAGAAATCGGGGTGATGAGACAGACCGCGGGTGAGAGAGATTTCGGGGCGATGAGACAGACCCGGGGTGGGAGAGAGATCGGTGCGATGAGACAGACTGGGGGCGAGAGAGAGACTGGGGTGATGAGACAGACCGGGGGCGAGAGAGAGATCGGGGGGATGAGACAGACATGGGGGCTAGAGAGAGATCGGGGCGATGAGACAGACTGGGGTCGAGAGAGAGATCGGGGTGTTGAGACAGACCGGGGGCTAGAGAGAGATCGGGTCGATAAGACAGACCGGGGGTGAGAGAGAGATTGGGGTGATGAGACAGAACGGGGGCTAGAGAGAGAGATCGGGGTGATGAGACAGACCGGGGCTGAGAGAGAGATCGGGGCGATGAGACAGTCTGGCGTCGAGAGAGAGATCGGGCGATGAGAGACAGGGAGCGAGAGAGAGATCGGGGCGATGAGACAGTCCGGGGGAAACACAGAGAGATCGGGGTGATGAGACAGACCGGGGGCGAGAGAGCGTTTGGGTCGATGAAACAGACCGGGGGCGAGAGAGAGATCGGGGCGATGAGACAGACTGGGGCGAGAGAGAGATCGGGGCGATGAGACAGACCGGGGGCGAGAGAGAGAGATCGGGGTGATGAGACAGACCGGGGGCGAGAGAGATTTCGGGGGGATGAGACAGACCGGGGGTGAGAGAGAGATCGGGGCGATGAGACAGACTGGGGGCGAGAGAGAGATCGGTGTGATGAGTCAGACCGGGGGCTAGAGACAGATCGGGGCGATAAGACAGACCGGGGGTGAGAGAGAGATCGGGGTGAGGAGATGAACCGGGGGTGAGAGAGAGATCGGGGTGATGAGACAGACCGGGGGTGAGAGAGAGAGATCGGGGCGATGAGACAGACCGGAGGCGAGAGAGACTAGGGTGATGAGACAGACCGGGGGCGAGAGAGAGATCGGGGTGATGAGATAGACCGGGGGTGAGAGAGAATGATCGGGGCATTGAGACAGACAGGGGGTGAGAGAGAGATCGGAGCGATGAAACAGTCTGGGCCGAGAGACAGATTGGGTGATGAGTGACAGAAGGCGAGAGAGAGATCGGGTCGATGAGACAGTCCGGGGCTAGAGAGAGAGATCGGGGTGATGAGACAGACTGGGGGGGAGAGAGAGATCTGGGTGATGAGACAGACCGGGGGCGAGAGAGAGATCGGGGCGATGAGACAGACCGGGAGCGAGAGAGAGATCGGGGCGATGAGACAGACCGGGGGTGATTGAGAGATCAGGGCGATGAGACAGACTGGGGGCGTGAGAGAGATCGGGGCGATGAGACAGACCGGGGGTGAGAGTGAGAGACCGGGGTGATGAGACAGACCGGGGGTGAGAGAGAGAGACCGGGGTGATGAGACAGACCGGGGTCGAGGGAGAGATCGGGGCGATGAGACAGACCGGAGGGTGAAAGAGAGATTGGGGCGATGAGACAGACTGGGGGCTCGAGTGGGATCGGGGTGATGAGACAGACCGAGGTTGAGAGAGAGATCGGGGTGATGAGACAGAACGGGGGCGAGATAGAGATCGGGGTGATGAGACAGACCGGGGGTGAGAGAGAGATCGGGGCGATGAGACAGACCGGAGGTAAGCGAGAGATCGGGGCGATGAGACAGAACGGGGGCGATAGAGACATCAGGGGGATGAGACAGACATGGGGGCTAGAGAGAGATCGGGGCGATGAGACAGTCCGGGGGCGAGAGAGAAATCGGGGCGATGAGACAGACCGGGGGCGAGAGAGAGAAATCGGTGTGATGAGACAGACCGGGGGCGAGAGAGATTTCGGGGCGATGAGAGAGACCGGGGGTGAGAGAGAGAGATCGGGGCGATGAGACAGACCGGGGGTGAGAGAGAGATCGGGGTGATGAGACAGACTGGGGGCGAGAGAGAGACCGGGGTGATGAGACAGACCGGGGGCGAGAGAGAGATCGGGGTGATGAGACAGATCGGGGGCGAGAGAGAGATCGGGGCAATGAGACAGACCGGGGGTGAGAGAGAGATCGGGGCGATGAGACAGACCGGGGGTGAGAGAGAGAGATCGGGGCGATGAGACAGACCGGGGGTGAGAGTGAGAGACCGGGGTGATGAGACAGACCGGGGGTGAGAGAGAGAGATCGGGTCGATGAGACAGACCGGGGGCGAAAGAGAGATCGGGGTGATGAGACAGTCCGGGGGGTGAGAGAGAGATCGGGGCGATGAGACAGACCGGGGTCGAGGGAGAGATCGGGGCGATGAGACAGACCGGAGGGTGAAAGAGAGATTGGGGCGATGAGACAGACAGGGGGCTCGAGTGGGATCGGGGTGATGAGACAGACCGGGGGCGAGAGAGAGATCGGGGTGATGAGACAGACCGGGGGCGAGAGAGAGATCGGGGTGATGAGACAGACCGGGGGTGAGAGAGAGATCGGGGCGATGAGACAGAACGGGGGTGATAGAGACATCAGGGGGATGAGACAGATATGGGGGCGAGAGAGAGATCGGGGCGATGAGACAGACCGGGGGCTAGAGAGAGAATTCGGTGTGATGAGCCAGACCGGGGGCGAGAGAGATTTCGGGGCGATGAGACAGACCGGGGGTGAGAGTGAGATCGGGGCGATGAGACAGACTGGGCGCGAGAGAGAGATCGGGGTGATGAGACAGACCGGGGGCGAGAGAGAGATCGGGGCGATGAGACAGACCGGGGGCTAGAGAGAGAAATCGGGGTGATGAGACAGACCGGGGGCGAGAGAGATTTCGGGGCGATGAGACAGACCCGGGGTGAGAGAGAGATCGGTGCGATGAGACAGACTGGGGGCGAGAGAGAGATCGGGGTGATGAGACAGACCGGGGGCGAGAGAGAGATCGGGTGGATCAGACAGACCGGGGGCTAGAGAGAGATCGGGGCGATGAGACAGACTGGGGTCGAGAGAGAGATCGGGGTGTTGAGACAGACCGGGGGCTAGAGAGAGATCGGGGCGATAAGACAGACTGGGGGTGAGAGAGAGATCGGGGTGATGAGACGAACCGGGGTTGAGAGAGAGATCGGGGTGATGAGACAGACCGGGGGTGAGAGAGAGAGAGATCGGGGCGATGAGACAGACCGGGGGCGAGAGAGCCTAGGGTGATGAGACAGACCGGGGGCGAGAGAGACTAGGGTGATGAGACAGACGAGGGGTGAGAGAGAAATCGGTATGATGAGACAGACTGGGGGCGAGAGAGAGACCGGGGTGATGAGACAGACCGGGGGCGAGAGAGAGATCAGGGGGATGAGACAGACATGGTGGCTAGAGTGAGATCGGGGCGATGAGACAGACTGGGGTCGAGAGAGTGATCGGGGTGATGAGACA
The DNA here is from genome assembly GCF_047496795.1 of Chiloscyllium punctatum. Taxonomy (NCBI): domain Eukaryota; kingdom Metazoa; phylum Chordata; class Chondrichthyes; order Orectolobiformes; family Hemiscylliidae; genus Chiloscyllium; species Chiloscyllium punctatum. Next base: position 25,150,585 of record NC_092751.1, read on the forward strand.
GACCGGGGGCGAGAGAGAGCTCGGGGGGATGAGACAGACATGGGGGCTAGAGAGAGATCGGGGCGATGAGACAGACTGGGGTCGAGAGAGAGATCGGTGTGTTGAGACAGACCGGGGTCTAGAGAGAGATCGGGGCGATAAAACAGAGCGGGGGTGAGAGAGAGATCGGGGTGATGAGACAGACCGGGGGCTAGAGAGAGATCGGGGTGATGAGACAGACCGGGGCTGAAAGAGAGATCGGGGCGATGAGACAGTCTGGCATCGAGAGAGAGATCGGGCGATGAGAGACAGGGAGCGAGAGAGAGATCGGGGCGATGAGACAGTCCAGGGTCAAGAGAGAGAGATCGGGGTGATGAGACAGACCGGGGGCGAGAGAGAGATTGGGTCGATGAAACAGACCGGGGGCGAGAGAGAGAGATCGGTGTGATGAGACAGACTGGGGAGAGAGAGATTGGGGCGATGAGACAGACCGGGAGCTAGAGAGACAAATCGGGGTGATGAGACAGACCGGGGGCGAGAGAGATTTCGGGGCGATGAGACAGACCCGGGGTGAGAGAGAGATCGGGGCAATGAGACAGACTGGGGGCGAGAGAGAGAGATCGGGGTGATGAGACAGACTGGGGGCGAGAGAGAGACCGGGGTGATGAGACAGACCGGGGGCGAGAGAGAGATCAGGGCGATGAGACAGACCGGGGGCTAGAGAGAGTAATCGGGGGGATGAGACAGACCGGGGGCTAGAGAGAGAGATCGGGGCGATGAGACAGACCGGGGGTGATTGAGAGATCGGGGCGATGAGACAGACTGGGGGCGTGAGAGAGATCGGGGCGATGAGACAGACCGGGGGTGAGAGTGAGAGACCGGGGTGATGAGACAGACCGGGGTTGAGAGAGAGAGACCGGGGTGATGAGACAGACCGGGGGCGAGAGATAGATCGGGGTGATGAGACAGTCCGGGGGGTGAGAGAGAGATCGGGGCGACGAGACAGACCGGTGGCGAGAGAGAGATCGGGGGGATGAGACAGACCGGGGGCTAGAGAGAGAAATCGGGGTGATGAGACAGACCGCGGGTGAGAGAGATTTCGGGGCGATGAGACAGACCCGGGGTGAGAGAGAGATCGGTGCGATGAGACAGACTGGGGGCGAGAGAGAGACTGGGGTGATGAGACAGACCGGTGGCGAGAGAGAGAGATCGGGGGGATGAGACAGACCGGGGGCTAGAGAGAGAAATCGGGGTGATGAGACAGACCGGGGGCGAGAGAGATTTCGAGGCAATGAGACAGACCCGGGGTGAGAGAGAGATCGGTGCGATGAGACAGACTGGGGGCGAGAGAGAGATCGGGGTGATGAGACAGACCGGGGGCGAGAGAGAGATCGGGGGGATCAGACAGACATGGGGGCTAGAGAGAGATCGGGGCGATGAGACAGATTGGGGTCGAGAGAGAGATCGGGGTGTTGAGACAGACCGGGGGCTAGAGAGAGATCGGGGCGATAAGACAGACCGGGGGCTAGAGAGAGATCGGGGCGATGAGACAGACTGGGGTCGAGAGAGAGGTCGGGGTGTTGAGACAGACCGGGGGCTAGAGAGTGATCGGGGCGATAAGACAGACCGGGGGTGAGAGAGAGATCGGGGTGATGAGACGAACCGGGGGTGAGAGAGAGATCGGGGTGATGAGACAGACCGGGGGTGAGAGAGAGAGATCGGGGCGATGAGACAGGCCGGGGGCGAGAGAGACTAGGGTGATGAGACAGACTGGGGGCGAGAGAGACTAGGGTGATGAGACAGACCAGGGGTGAGAGAGAGATCGGTGTGATGAGACAGTCTGGGGTCGAGAGAGAGATCGGGGTGATGAGACGAACCGGGGGCTAGAGAGAGATCGGGGCGATAGGACAGACCGGGGGTGAGAGAGAGATCGGGGCGATGAGACAGACCGGGGGCGAGAGAGACGAGGGTGATGAGACAGACCGGTCGCGAGAGAGAGATCGGGGTGATGAGACAGACCGGGGGTGAGAGAGAGATTGGGGCGATGAGACAGACTGGGGTGAGAGAGAGATCGGGGCGATGAGACAGACCGGGGGCTAGAGAGAGAGATCGGGGTGATGAGACAGACCGGGGGCGAGAGAGATTTCTGGGCGATGAGACAGACCGGGGGTGAGAGAGAGATCGGGGCGATGAGACAGTCCGGGGGCGAGAGAGAGATAGGGTCGATGAAACAGACCGGGGGCGAGAGAGAGATTGGGGCGATGAGACAGACTGGGGTGAGAGAGAGATCGGGGCGATGAGACAGACCGGGGGCTAGAGAGAGAGATCGGGGTGATGAGACAGACCGGGGGCGAGAGAGATTTCTGGGCGATGAGACAGACCCGGGGTGAGAGAGAGATCGGGGTGATGAGACAGACTGGGGGCGAGAGAGAGATCGGGGTGATGAGAGAGACTGGGGGCGAGAGAGAGACCGGGGTGATGAGACAGACCGGGGGCGAGAGAGAGATCGGGGAGATGAGACAGACATGGGGGCTAGAGAGAGATCGGGGCGATGAGACAGACTGGGGTCGAGAGAGAGATCGGGGTGTTGAGACAGACCGGGGGCTAGAGAGAGATCGGGGCGATAAGACAGAATGGGGGTGAGAGAGAGATCGAGGTGATGAGATGAACCGGGGGTGAGAGAGAGATCGGGGCGATGAGACAGACCGGGGGCGAGAGAGACGAGGGTGATGAGACAGACCGGTCGCGAGAGAGAGATCGGGGTGATGAGACAGACCGGGGGTGAGAGAGAATGATCGGGGCATTGAGACAGACCGGGGGTGAGAGAGAGATCGGGGCGATGCAACAATCTGGGGTCGAGAGAGAGATCGGGTGATGAGAGACAGAAGGCGAGAGAGAGATCGGTTCGATGAGACAGTCTGGGGCTAGAGAGAGAGATCGGGGTGATGAGACAGACTGGGGGCGAGAGAGAGATCGGTGCGAAGAGACAGACCGGGGGCGAGAGAGAGATCGGGGCGATGAGACAGACCGGGGGTGAGAGACAGATCAGGGCGATGAGACAGACCGGGGGCGTGAGAGAGATCGGGGCGATGAGACAGACCGGGGGTGAGAGTGAGAGACCGGGGTGATGAGACAGACCGGGGGTGAGAGAGAGAGACCGGGGTGATGAGACAGACCGGGGGCGAGAGAGAGATCGGGGTGATGAGACAGTCCGGGGGTGAGAGAGAGATCGGGGCAATGAGACAGACCGGGGTCGAGGGAGAGATCGGGGCGATGAGACAGACCGGAGGGTGAAAGAGAGATTGGGGCGATGAGACAGACTGGGGGCTCGAGTGGGATCGGGGTGATGAGACAGACCGGATTTGAGAGAGAGATCGGGGTGATGAGACAGACTGGGGGCGAGAGAGAGATCGGGGCGATGAGACAGACTGGGGTCGAGAGAGAGGTCGGGGTATTGAGTCAGACCGGGGGCTAGAGAGAGATCGGGGCGATAAGACAGACCGGGGGCGAGAGAGAGATCGGGGTGATGAGACGAACCGGGGGTGAGAGAGTGATCGGGGTGATGAGACAGACCGGGGGCGAGAGAGACTAGTGTGATGAGACAGACCGGGGGCGAGAGAGAGATCGGGGTGATGAGATAGACCGGGGGTGAGAGAGAATGATCGGGGCATTGAGACAGACCGGGGGTGAGAGAGAGATCGGGGCATTGAGACAGACCGGGAGTGAGAGAGAGATCGGAGTGATGAAACAGTCTGGGCCGAGTGATAGATTGGGTGATGAGAGACAGAAGGCGAGAGAGAGATCGGGTCGATGAGACAGTCCGGGGCTAGAGAGAGAGATCGGGGCGATGATACACACCGGGGTCGAGGGAGAGATTGGGGCGATGAGACAGACTGGAGGGTGAAAGAGACATCAGGGGGATGAGACAGACATGGGGGCTAGAGAGAGATCGGGGCGATGAGACAGACCGGGGTCGAGGGAGAGATCGGGGCGATGAGACAGACCGGAGGGTGAAAGAGAGATTGGGGCGATGAGACAGACTGGGGGCTCGAGTGGGATCGGGGTGTTGAGACAGACCGGAGTTGAGAGAGAGATCGGGGTGATGAGACAGACTGGGGGCGAGAGAGAGACCGGGGTGATGAGACAGACATGGGGGCTAGAGAGAGATCGGGGCGATGAGACAGACTGGGGTCGAGAGAGAGGTCGGGGTGTTGAGTCAGACCGGGGGCTAGAGAGAGATCGGGGCGATAAGACAGACCGGGGGTGAGAGAGAGATCGGGGTGATGAGATGAACCGGGGGTGAGAGAGAGATCGGGGTGATGAGACAGACCGGGGGTGAGAGAGAGAGATCGGGGCGATGAGACAGACCGGGGGCGAGAGAGACTAGGGTGATGAGACAGACTGGGGGCGAGAGAGAGATCGGGGTGATGAGATAGACCGGGGGTGAGAGAGAATGATCGGGGCATTGAGACAGACAGGGAGTGAGATACAGATCGGAGCGATGAAACAGTCTGGGCCGAGAGAGAGATTGGGTGATGAGAGACAGAAAGCGAGAGAGAGATCGGGTCAATGAGACAGTCCGGGGCTAGAGAGAGAGATCGGGGTGATGAGACAGACTGGGGGCGAGAGAGAGATCGGGGTGATGAGACAGACCGGGGGCGAGAGAGACTAGGGTGATGAGACAGACCGGGAACGAGAGAGAGATCGGGGCGATGAGACAGACCGGGGGTGATTGAGAGATCGGGGCGATGAGACAGACTGGGGGCGTGAGAGAGATCGGGGCGATGAGACAGACCGGGGGTGAGAGTGAGAGACCGGGGTGATGAGTCAGACCGGGGGTGAGAGAGAGAGATCGGGTCGATGAGACAGGCCGGGGCTAGAGAGAGAGATCGGGGTGATGAGACAGACCGGGGGCGAGAGAGAGATCGGGGTGATGAGACAGACCGGGGGCGAGAGAGAGATCGGGGCGATGAGACAGACCGGGAGCGAGAGAGAGATCGGGGCGATGAGACAGACCGGGGGTGATTGAGAGATCGGGGCGATGAGACAGACTGGGGTCGTGAGAGAGATCGGGGCAATGAGACAGACCGGGGGTGAGAGTGAGAGAACGGGGTGATGAGACAGACCGGGGGTGAGAGAGAGAGACCGGGGTGATGAGGCAGGCCGGGGGCGAGAGAGAGATCGGGGTGATGAGACGGTCCGGGGGGTGAGAGAGAGATCGGGGCGATGAGACAGACCGGGGTCGAGGGAGAGATCGGGGCGATGAGACAGACCGGAGGGTGAAAGAGAGATTGGGGCGATGAGACAGACAGGGGGCTCGAGTGGGATCGGGGTGATGAGACAGACCGGGGTTGAGAGAGAGATCGGGGTGATGAGACAGAACGGGGGCGAGAGAGAGATCGGGGTGATGAGACAGACCGGGGGTGAGAGAGAGATCGGGGCGATGAGACAGACCGGGGGTGAGAGAGAGATCGGGGCGATGAGAAAGAACGGGGGCGATAGAGACATCAGGGGGATGAGACAGACATGGGGGCTAGAGAGAGATCGGGGCGATGAGACAGACCGGGGGCGAGAGAGAAATCGGGGCGATGAGACAGACCGGGGGCTAGAGAGAGAAATCGCTGTTATGAGACAGACCGGGGGCGAGAGAGATTTCGGGGCGATGAGACAGACCAGGGGTGAGAGAGACATCGGGGCGATGAGACAGACTGGGGGCGAGAGAGAGATCGGGGTGATGAGACAGACTGGGGGCGAGAGAGAGACCGGGTTGATGAGACAGACCGGGGGCGAGAGAGAGATCGGGGCGATGAGACAGACCGGGGGCTCGAGAGAGAAATCGGGGTGATGAGACAGACCGGGGGCGAGAGAGATTTCGGGGCGATGAGACAGACCCGGGGTGAGAGAGAGATCGGTGCGATGAGACAGACTGGGGGCGAGAGAGAGGTCGGGGTGATGAGACAGACCGGGGGCGAGAGCGAGATCGGGGGGATGAGACAGACATGGGGGCTAGAGAGAGATCGGGGCGATGAGACAGACTGGGGTCGAGAGAGAGATCGGGGTGTTGAGACAGACCGGGGGCTAGAGAGAGATCGGGGCGATAAGACAGACCGGGGGCTAGAGAGAGATCGGGGCGATGAGACAGACTGGGGTCGAGAGAGAGATCGGGGTGTTGAGACAGACCGGGGGCTAGAGAGAGATCGGGGCGATAAGACAGACTGGGGGTGAGAGAGAGATCGGGGTGATGAGACGAACCGGGGTTGAGAGTGAGATCGGGGTGATGAGACAGACCGGGGGTGAGAGAGAGAGATCGGGGCGATAAGACAGACCGGGGACGAGAGAGCCTAGGGTGATGAGACAGACCGGGGGCGAGAGAGACTAGGGTGATGAGACAGACCAGGGGTGAGAGAGAAATCGGTGTGATCAGACAGACTGGGGGCGAGAGAGAGACCGGGGTGATGAGACAGACCGGGGGCGAGAGAGAGATCAGGGGGATGAGACAGACATGGTGGCAGGAGTGAGATCGGGGCGATGAGACAGACTGGGGTCGAGAGAGTGATCGGGGCGATGAGACAGACCGGGGTCGAGGGAGAGATCGGGGCGATGAGACAGACCGGAGGGTGAAAGAGAGATTGGGGCGATGAGACAGACAGGGGGCTCGAGTGGGATCGGGGTGATGAGACAGACCGGGGTTGAGAGAGAGATCGGGGTGATGAGACAGAACGGGGGCGAGAGAGAGATCGGGGTGATGAGACAGACCGGGGGTGAGAGACAGATCGGGGCGATGAGACAGAACGGGGGCGATAGAGACATCAGGGGGATGAGACAGACATGGGGGCTAGAGAGAGATCGGGGCGATGAGACAGACCGGGGGCGAGAGAGAAATCGGGGCGATGAGACAGACCGGGGGCTAGAGAGAGAAATCGCTGTGATGAGACAGACCGGGGGCGAGAGAGATTTCGGGGCGATGAGACAGACCAGGGGTGAGAGAGAGATCGGGGCGATGAGACAGACTGGGGGCGAGAGAGAGATCGGGGTGATGAGACAGACTGGGGGCGAGAGAGAGACCGGGGTGATGAGACAGACCGGGGGCGAGAGAGAGATCGGGGCGATGAGACAGACCGGGGGCTAGAGAGAGAAATCGGGGTGATGAGACAGACCGGGGGCGAGAGAGATTTCGGGGCGATGAGACAGACCCGGGGTGAGAGAGAGATCGGTGCGATGAGACAGACTGGGGGCGAGAGAGAGATCGGGGTGATGAGACATACCGGGGGCGAGAGAGAGATCGGGGGGATGAGACAGACATGGGGGCTAGAGAGAGATCGGGGCGATGAGACAGACTGGGGTCGAGAGAGAGATCGGGGTGTTCAGACAGACCGGGGGCTAGAGAGAGATCGGGGCGATAAGACAGACCGGGGGCTAGAGAGAGATCGGGGCGATGAGACAGACTGGCGTCGAGAGAGAGATCGGAGTGTTGAGACAGACCGGGGGCTGGAGAGAGATCGGGGCGATAAGATAGACTGGGGGTGAGAGAGAGATCGGGGTGATGAGACGAACCGGGGTTGAGAGAGAGATCGGGGTGATGAGACAGACCGGGGGTGAGAGAGAGAGATCGGGGCGATAAGACAGACCGGGGACGAGAGACCCTAGGGTGATGAGACAGACCGGGGGCGAGAGAGACTAGGGTGATGAGACAGACCAGGGGTGAGAGAGAATTCGGTGTGATGAGACAGACTGGGGGCGAGAGAGAGACCGGGGTGATGAGACAGACCGCGGGGGAGAGAGAGATCAGGGGGATGAGACAGACATGGTGGCTAGAGTGAGATCGGGGCGATGAGACAGACTGGGGTCGAGAGAGTGATCGGGGCGATGAGACAGACCGGGGTCGAGGGAGAGATCGGGGCGATGAGACAGACCGGAGGGTGAAAGAGAGATTGGGGCGATGAGACAGACAGGGGGCTCGAGTGGGATCGGGGTGATGAGACAGACCGGGGTTGAGAGAGAGATCGGGGTGATGAGACAGAACGGGGGCGAGAGAGAGATCGGGGTGATGAGACAGACCGGGGGTGAGAGAGAGATCGGGGCGATGAGACAGACCGGGGGTGAGAGAGAGATCGGGGCGATGAGACAGAACGGGGGCGATAGAGACATCAGGGGGATGAGACAGACATGGGGGCTAGAGAGAGAACGGGGCGATGAGACAGACCGGGGGCGAGAGAGAAATCGGGGCGATGAGACAGACCGGGGGCTAGAGAGAGAAATCGGTGTGATGAGACAGACCGGGGGCGAGAGAGATTTCGGGGCGATGAGACAGACCGGGGGTGAGAGAGAGATCGGGGCGATGAGACAGACAGGGGGCGAGAGAGAGATCGGGGTGATGAGACAGACTGGGGGCGAGAGAGAGACCGGGGTGATGAGACAGACCGGGGGCGAGAGAGAGATCGGGGTGATGAGACAGACCGGGGGCTAGAGAGAGAAATCGGGGTGATGAGACAGACCGGGGGCGAGAGAGATTTTGGGGCGATGAGACAGACCCGGGGTGAGAGAGAGATCGGTGCGATGAGACAGACTGGGGGCGAGAGAGAGATCGGGGTGATGAGACAGACCGGGGGCGAGAGAGAGATCGGGGGGATGAGACAGACATGGGGGCTAGAGAGAGACCGGGGCGATGAGACAGACTGGGGTCGAGAGAGAGATCGGGGTGTTGAGACACACCTTGGGCTCGAGAGAGATCGGGGCGATAAGGCAGACCGGGGGCTAGAGAGAGATCGGGGCGATGAGACAGACTGGGGTCGAGAGAGAGATCAGGGTGTTGAGACAGACCGGGGGCTAGAGAGAGATCGGGGCGATAAGACAGACTGGGGGTGAGAGAGAGATCGGGGTGATGAGACGAACCGGGGTTGAGAGAGAGATCGGGGTGATGAGACAGACCGGGGGTGAGAGAGAGAGATCGGGGCGATGAGACAGACCGGGGGCGAGAGAGCCTAGGGTGATGAGACAGACCGGGGGCGAGAGAGACTAGGGTGATGAGACAGACCAGGGGTGAGAGAGAAATCGGTGTGATGAGACAGACTGGGGGCGAGAGAGAGACCGGGGTGATGAGACAGACCGGGGGCGAGAGAGAGATCAGGGGGATGAGACAGACATGGTGGCTAGAGTGAGATCGGGGCGATGAGACAGACTGGGGTCGAGAGAGTGATCGGGGTGATGAGACAGACCGGGGGCGAGAGAGAGCTCGGGGGGATGAGACAGACATGGGGGCTAGAGAGATATCGGGGCGATGAGACAGACTGGGGTCGAGAGAGAGATCGGTGTGTTGAGACAGACCGGGGTCTAGAGAGAGATCGGGGCGATAAGACAGACCGGGGCTTAGAGAGAGATTGGGGCGATGAGACAGTCTGGCATCGAGAGAGAGATCGGGCGATGAGAGACAGGGAGCGAGAGAGAGATCGGGGCGATGAGACAGTCCAGGGGCAAGAGAGAGAGATCGGGGTGATGAGACAGACCGGGGGCGAGAGAGAGATTGGGTCGATGAAACAGACCGGGGGTGAGAGAGAGAGATCGGGGTGATGAGACAGACTGGGGTGAGAGAGAGATTGGGGCGATGAGACAGACCGGGGGCTAGAGAGACAAATCGGGGTGATGAGACAGACCGGGGGCGAGAGAGATTTCGGGGCGATGAGACAGACCCGGGGTGAGAGAGAGATCGGGGCGATGAGACAGACTGGGGGCGAGAGAGAGAGATCGGGGTGATGAGACAGACTGGGGGCGAGAGAGAGACCGGGGTGATGAGACAGACCGGGTGCGATAGAGAGATCGGGGCGATGAGACAGACCGGGGGCTAGAGAGAGAAATCGGGGTGATGACACAGACTGGGGTCGAGAGAGAGATCGGGGTGTTGAGACAGACCGGGGGCGAGAGAGAGATCGGGGGAATGAGACAGACATGGGGGCGAGAGAGAGATCGGGGTGATGAGACAGACTGGGGTCGAGAGAGAGATCGGGGTGTTGAGACAGACCGGGGGCTAGAGAGAGATCGGGGCGATAAGACAGACCGGGGGTGAGAGAGAGGTCGGGGTGATGAGACAGACCAGGGGCTAGAGAGAGAGATCGGGATGATGAGACAGACCGGGGCTGAGAGAGAGATCGGGGCGATGAGACAGTCTGGCGTCGAGAGAGAGATTGGGCGAAGAGAGACAGGGAGCGTGAGAGAGATCGGGGCGATGAGACAGTCCGGGGGAAACACAGAGAGATCGGGGTGATGAGACAGACCGGCGTCGAGAGAGAGATTGGGTCGATGAAACAGACCGGGGGCGAGAGAGAGATCGGGGCGATGAGACAGACCGGGGGCGAGAGAGAGATCGGGGCGATGAGACAGACCGGGGGCTAGAGAGAGAGATCTGGGTGATGAGACAGACCAGGGGCGAGAGAGATTTCAGGGCGATGAGACAGACCGGGGGCGAGAGAGAGATCGGGGCGATGAAACAGACTGGGGGCGAGAGAGAGATCGGGGCGATGAGACAGACCGGGGGCGAGAGAGAGATCGGGGCGATGAGACAGACCAGGGGTGAGAGTGAGAGACCGGGGTGATGAGACAGACCGGGGGTGAGAGAGAGAGACCGGGGTGATGAGACAGACTGGGGGCGAGAGAGAGATCGGGGTGATGCGACAGTCCAGGGGTGAGAGAGAGATCGGGGCGATGAGACCGACCGGGGTCGAGGGAGAGATCGGGGCGATGAGACAGACCGGAGGGTGAAAGAGAGATTGGGGCGATGAGACATACTGTGGGCTCGAGTGGGATCGGGGTGATGAGACAGACCGGGGTTGAGAGAGAGATCGGGGTGATGAGACAGACCGGGGGCGAGAGAGAGATCGGGGTGATGAGACCGACCGGGGGTGAGAGAGAGATCGGGGCGATTAGACAGACCGGGGGTGAGAGAGTGATCGGGGCGATGCGACAGACTGGGGGCGAGAGAGAGATCGGGGTGATGAGACAGAACGGGGGCGAGAGGGACATCAGGGGGATGAGACAGACATGGGGGCTAGCGAGAGATCGGGGCGATGAGACAGACCGGGGGCGAGAGAGAGATCGGGTTGATGAGACAGACCGGGGGCTAGAGAAGAGAAATTGGGGTGATGAGACAGACCGGGGGCGAGAGTGATTTCGCGGCGATGCGACAGACCGGGGGTGAGAGAGAGATCGGGGCGATGAGACAGACTGGGGGCGAGAGAGAGATTGGGGTGATGAGACAGACTGGGGGCGAGAGAGAGACCGGTGTGATGAGACAGACCGGGGGCGAGAGAGATATCGGGGGGTTGAGACAGACATGGGGGCTAGAGAGAGATCGGGGCGATGAGACAGACTGGGGTCGAGAGAGAGATCGGGGTGTTGAGACAGACGGGGGGCTAGAGAGAGATCGGGTCGATAAGACAGACCGGGGGTGAGAGAGAGATTGGGGTGATGAGACAGACCGGGGGCTAGAGAGAGATCGGGGTGATGAGACAGACCGGGGCTGAGAGAGAGATCGGGGCGATGAGACAGTCTGGCGTCGAGAGAGAGATCGGGCGATGAGAGACAGGGAGCGAGAGAGAGATCGGGGCGATGAGACAGTCCGGGGGCAAGAGAGAGAGATCGGGGTGATGAGACAGACCGGGGGCGAGAGAGATTTCGGTGTGATGAGACACACTGGGGGCGAGAGAGAGACCGGGGTGATGAGACAGACCGGGGTCGATAGAGAGATCGGGGGGATGAGACAGACTGGGGTCGAGAGAGTGATCGGGGTGTTGAGACAGACCGGGGGTGAGAGAGAGATCGTGGCGATGAGACCGACTGGGGGCGAGAGAGAGATCGGTGTGATGAGACACACTGGGGGCGAGAGAGAGACCGGGGTGATGAGACAGACCGGGGGCGATAGAGAGATCGGGGGGATGAGACAGACTGGGGTCGAGAGAGTGATCGGGGTGTTGAGACAGACCGGGGGCTAGAGAGATATCGGGGCGATAAGACAGACCGGGGGTGAGAGAGAGATCGGAGTGATGAGACGAACCGGGGGTGAGAGAGAGATCGGGGTGATGAGACAGACCGGGGGTGAGAGAGACTAGGGTGATGAGACAGACCGGGGCGAGAGAGAATTCGGGGTGATGAGACAGACCCGGGGTGAGAGAGAATGATCGGGGCGATGAGACAGACCGGGGGTGAGAGAGAGATCGGGGCGATGAGACAGTCTGGGGTCGAGAGAGAGATCGGGTGATGAGAGACAGAAGGCGAGAGAGAGATCGGGTTGATGAGACAGTCCGGGGGCTAGAGAGAGAGATCGGGGTGATGAGACAGACTGGGGGCGAGAGAGAGATCGGGTGATGAGAGACAGAAGGCGAGAGAAAGATCGGGTTGATGAGACAGTCCGGGGGCTAGAGAGAGAGATCGGGGCGATGAGACAGACCGGGCCGAGAGAGAGATCGGGGTGATGAGACAGACCGGGGTTGAGAGAGAGATCGGGGTGATGAGACAGACCGAGGGCGAGAGAGAGATCGGGGCGATGAGACAGACCGGGGGCGAGAGAGAGATCGGGACGATGAGACAGACCGGGGGTGAGAGAGAGAGACCGGGGTGATAAGCCAGACCGGGGGTGAGACAGAGATCGGGGCGATGAGACAGACCGGGGAGAGAGAGAGATCGGGGTGATGAGACAGTCCGGGGTTGAGAGAGAGATCGGGGCGATGAAACAGACCAAAGTCGAGGGAGAGATCGGGGCGATGGGACAGACCGGAGGGTGAAACAGAGATCGGGGTGGTGAGACAGACCGGGGGTGAGAGAGAGATCGGGGTGATGAGACAGACCGGGGGTGAGAGAGAGGTCGGGGCGATGAGACAGACCGGAGGCGAAAGAGAGAGACCGGGGTGAAGAGACAGACTTGGGGTGAGAGAGAGATCGGGGTGATGAGACAGACCGGGGGCGAGAGAGAGATCGGGGTGATGAGACAGACCGGGGGTGAGAGATAGATCGGGGTGATGAGACAGACCGGGGGTGAGAGAGAGATCGGGGTGATGAGACAGACCGGGGGTGAGAGAGAAATCGGGGTGATGAGACAGACCGGGGTTGAGAGAGAGTTCGGGGTGATGAGACAGACCGGGGGCGAGTGAGAGATCGGGGTGATGAGACAGACCGGGGGTGAGAGAGAGATCGGGGCGATTAGACAGACCGGGAGTGAGAGAGAGATCGGGGAGATGAGAGACACTGGGGGTGAGAGAGTGATCGGGACGATGAGACAGACCGGGGGTGAGAGAGAGATCGGGGCGATGAGACAGACCAGGGGTGAGGGAGAGATCAGGGTGATGAGACAGACCGGGGAGGAGAGAGAGATCGGGGCGATGAGACAGACCGGGGGCTAGAGATAGACAGGGGCAATGAGACAGACTTGGGACGAGAGAGAGATCGGGGCGATGAGGCAGACCGGGGGCTAGAGATAGACAGGGGCAATGAGACAGACCGAGGGCGAGAGAGAGACCGGGGTGATGAGACAGACCGGGGGCGAGAGAGAGAGCGGGGTGATGAGACAGACGGGGGGTGAGAGAGAGATCGGGGCGATGAGACAGACCGGGGACGAGAGAGAGATCTGGGTGATGAGACAGACCGGGGGTGAGGGAGTAGATCAGGGTGATGAGACAGACCGGGGACGAGAGAGAGATCGGGGCGATGAGACAGACCGGGGGTGAGAGAGAGATCGGGGCGATGAGACAGACCGGGGACGAGAGAGAGATCGGGGTGATGAGACAGACCGGGGGCGAGAGAGAGACCAGGGTGATGAGAGAGACCGGAGGTGAGAGAGAGATCGGGGTGATGAGACAGACAGGGGGCTAGAGAGAGATCGGGGTGATGAGACAGACCGGGGGTGAGAGAGAGATCGGGGCGATGAGACAGACCGGGGGTGAGAGAGAGATTGGGGTGATGAGACAGACCGGGCGCTAGAGAGAGAGATCGGGGCAATGAGACAGACCGGGGGCGAGAGAGAGATCGGGGTGATGAGACAGACCGGGGGTGAGAGAGAGATCAGGGCGATGAGACAGACCGGGGGTGAAAGAGAGATTGGGGTGATGAGACAGACCGGGGGCTAGAGATAGACAGGGGCAATGAGACAGACCGAGGGCGAGAGAGAGACCGGGGTGATGAGACAGACCGGGTGCGAGAGAGAGATTGGGGTGATGAGAGACAGAGAGCGAGAGAGAGACCGGGGCGATGAGACAGACCGGGGGCGAGAGAGAGACCAGGGTGATGAGAGAGACCGGAGGTGAGAGAGAGATCGGGGTGATGAGACAGACAGGGGGCTAGAGAGAGATCGGGGTGATGAGACAGACCGGGGGTGAGAGAGAGATCGGGGCGATGAGACAGACCGGGGGTGAGAGTGAGATTGGGGTGATGAGACAGACCGGGCGCTAGAGAGAGAGATCGGGGCGATGAGACAGACCGGGGGTGAGAGAGAGATCAGGGCGATGAGACAGACCGGGGGGTGAAAGAGAGATCGGGGCGATGAGACAGACCGGGGGCTCGAGAGGGATCGGGGTGATGACACAGTCCGGGGGTGAGAGAGAGATTGGGGTGATGAGACAGACTGGGGGTGAGAGAGAGATCAGGGCGATGAGACAGACCGGGGGTGAAAGAGAGATCGGGGCGATGAGACTGACCGGGGGCTCGAGAGGGATCGGGGTGATGACACAGTCCGGGGGTGAGAGAGAGAGATTGGGGTGATGAGACAGACCGGGGGTGAGAGAGAGAGATCGGGGCGATGAGACAGACCGGGGGCGATAGAGAGATCGGGGGGATGAGACAGACTGGGGTCGAGAGAGTGATCGGGGTGTTGAGACAGACCGGGGGCTAGAGAGATATCGGGGCGATAAGACAGACCGGGGGTGAGGGAGAGATCGGAGTGATGAGACGAACCGGGGGTGAGAGAGAGATCGGGGTGATCAGACAGACCGGGGGTGAGAGAGAGAGATCGGGGCGATGAGACAGATCGGGGGCGAGAGAGACTAGGGTGATGAGACAGACCGGGGCGAGAGAGAATTCGGGGTGATGAGACAGACCCGGGGTGAGAGAGAATGATCGGGGCGATGAGACAGACCGGGGGTGAGAGAGAGATCGGGGCGATGAGACAGTCTGGGGTTGAGAGAGAGATCGGGTGATGAGAGACAGAAGGCGAGAGAGAGATCGGGTTGATGAGACAGTCCGGGGGCTAGAGAGAGAGATCGGGGTGATGAGACAGACTGGGGGCGAGAGAGAGATCGGGTGATGAGAGACAGAAGGCGAGAGAGAGATCGGGTTGATGAGACAGTCCGGGGGCTAGAGAGAGAGATCGGGGCGATGAGACAGACCAGGCCGAGAGAGAGATCGGGGTGATGAGACAGACCGGGGTTGAGAGAGAGATCGGGGCGATGAGACAGACCGGGGGCGAGAGAGAGATCGGGACGATGAGACAGACCGAGGGCGAGAGAGAGACCGGGGTGATGAGACAGACCAGGGGCGAGAGAGAGAGCTGGGTGATGAGACAGACGGGGGGCGAGAGAGAGATCGGGGCGATGAGACAGACCGGGGACGAGAGAGAGATCTGGGTGATGAGACAGACCGGGGGTGAGGGAGTAGATCAGGGTGATGAGACAGACCGGGGACGAGAGAGAGATCGGGGCGATGAGACAGACCGGGGGTGAGAGAGAGATCGGGGCGATGAGACAGACCGGGGACGAGAGAGAGATCGGGGTGATGAGACAGACCGGGGGCGAGAGAGAGACCAGGGTGATGAGAGAGACCGGAGGTGAGAGAGAGATCGGGGTGATGAGACAGACAGGGGGCTAGAGAGAGATTGGGGTGATGAGACAGACCGGGTGCTAGAGAGAGAGATCGGGGCAATGAGACAGACCGGGGGCGAGAGAGAGATCGGGGTGATGAGACAGACCGGGGGTGAGAGAGAGATCAGGGCGATGAGACAGACCGGGGGTGAAAGAGAGATTGGGGTGATGAGACAGACCGGGGGCTAGAGATAGACAGGGGCAATGAGACAGACCGAGGGCGAGAGAGAGACCGGGGTGATGAGACAGACCGGGTGCGAGAGAGAGATTGGGGTGATGAGAGACAGAGAGCGAGAGAGAGACCGGGGCGATGAGACAGACTGGGGTCGAGAGAGAGATCGGGGTGATGAGAGACACTGGGGGTGAGAGAGTGATCGGGGCGATGAGAAGACCGGGGGTGAGAGAGAGATCGGGGCGATGAGACAGACCGGGGGTGAGAGAGAGATTCTGGTGATGAGACAGACCGGGCGCGAGAGAGAGAGATCGGGGCGATGAGACAGACCGGGGGTGAGAGTGAGATCAGGGCGATGAGACAGACCGGGGGGTGAAAGAGAGATCGGGGCGATGAGACAGACCTGGGGCTCGAGAGGGATCGGGGTGATGACACAGTCCGGGGGTGAGAGAGAGATTGGGGTGATGAGACAGACCGGGGGTGAGAGAGAGATCAGGGCGATGAGACAGACCGGGGGTGAAAGAGAGATCGGGGCGATGAGACTGACCGGGGGCTCGAGAGGGATCGGGGTGATGACACAGTCCGGGGGTGAGAGAGAGATTGGGGTGATGAGACAGACCGGGGGTGAGAGAGAGAGATCGGGGCGATGAGACAGACCGGGGGCGAGAGAGAGAGACCGGGGTGATGAGACTGACCGGGGGGGAGAGAGAGAGATCAGGGCAATGAGACAGACTGGGGTCGAGAGAGAGATTGGGGTGATGAGAGACAGAGAGCGAGAGAGAGATTGGGGTGATGAGACAGACCGGGGGTGAGAGAGAGATCAGGGCGATGAGACAGACCGGGGGTGAAAGAGAGATCGGGCCGATGAGACAGACCGGGGGCTCGAGAGGGATCGGGGTGATGACACAGTCCGGGGGCGAGAGAGAGATCGGGGTGATGAGACAGACCGGGGGTGAGAGAGAGATCAGGGCGATGAGACAGTCCGGGGGTGAAAGAGAGATCGGGGCGATGAGACAGACCGGGGGCTCGAGAGGGATCGGGGTGATGACACAGTCCGGGGTGAGAGAGAGATTGGGGTGATGAGACAGACCGGGCGCTAGAGAGAGAGATCGGAGCGATGAGACAGACCGGGGGCGAGAGAGAGATCGGGGTGATGAGAGACATGGAGCGGAGAGAGAGAGGGGTGATGAGACAGATGGGGGGCGAGAGAGAGATCGGGGTGTTGAGACAGACCGGGTGTGAGAGAGATTGATCGGGGTGATGAGACAGACCGGGGGTGAGAGAGACATCGGGGCGATGAGACAGACCGGGGGCGAGAGAGAGAGACCGGGGTGATGAGACTGACCGGGGGGGAGAGAGAGAGATCAGGGCGATTAGACAGACTGGGGTCGAGAGAGAGATTGGGGTGATGAGAGACAGAGAGCGAGAGAGAGAGACCGGGGCGATGAGACAGACTGGGGTCGAGAGAGAGATCGGGGCGATGAGACAGACTGGGGTCGAGAGAGAGATCGGGGCGATGAGAGAGACTGGGGGTGAGAGAGTGATCGGGGCGATGAGAAGACCGGGCGTGAGAGAGAGATCGGGGCAATGAGACAGACCGGGGGTGAGGGAGTAGATCAGGGTGATGAGACAGACCGGGGACGAGAGAGAGATCGGGGCGATGAGACAGACCGGGGGCTAGAGATAGACAGGGGCAATGAGACAGACGGGGGGCGAGAGAGAGACCGGGGTGATGAGACAACACCGGGGGCAAGAGAGAGACCGGGGTGTTGAGACAAACCAGGGACGAGAGAGAGATCGGGGTGATGAGACAGACCGGGGGCGAGAGAGAGATTGGGTCGATGAGGCAGACCGGGGGCTAGAGATAGACAGGGGCAATGAGACAGACCAAGGGCGAGAGAGAGACCGGGGTGATGAGACAGACCGGGGGCGAGAGAGAGAGCGGGGTGATGAGACAGACGGGGGGCGAGAAAGAGACCGGGGCAATGAGACAGACCGGGGGTGAGGGAGTAGATCAGGGTGATGAGACAGACCGGGGACGAGAGAGAGATCGGGGCGATGAGACAGACCGGGGGTGAGAGAGAGATCGGGGCGATGAGACAGACCGGGGGTGAGAGAGAGATTGGGGTGCTGAGACAGACCGGGCGCTAGAGAGAGAGATCGGGGCGATGAGACAGACCGGGGGCGAGAGAGAGATCGGGGCGATGAGACAGACTGGGGGCGAGAGAGAGAGATCGGGGTGATGAGACAGACTGGGGGTGAGAGAAAGACCAGGGTGATGAGAGAGACCAGAGGTGAGAGAGAGATCGGGGTGATGAGACAGACCGGGGGTGAGAGAGAGATCGGGGTGATGAGACAGACCGGGGACGAGAGAGAGATCAGGGTGATGAGACAGACCGGGGACGAGAGAGAGATCAGGGTGATGAGACAGACCGGGGACGAGAGAGAGATCGGGGCGATGAAACAGACCGGGGACGAGAGAGAGATCGGGGCGATGAGAGACACTGGGGGTGAGAGAGTGATCGGGGCGATGAGAAGACCGGGGGTGAGAGAGAGATCGGGGCAATGACACAGACCGGGGGTGAGGGAGTAGATCAGGGTGATGAGACAGACCGGGGACGAGAGAGAGATCGGGGCGATGAGACAGACCGGGGGCTAGAGATAGACAGGGGCAATGAGACAGACCGGGGGCGAGAGAGAGACCGGGGTGATGAGACAACACCGGGGGCGAGAGAGAGACCGGGGTGATGAGACAGACCGGGGGGTGAGATAGAGATTGGGGTGATGAGACAGACCGTGGTCGAGAGAGAGAGATTGGTGCGATGAGACAGACCGGGGGCGAGAGGGAGAGACCGGGGTGATGAGACTGACCGTGGGGGAGAGAGAGAGATCAGGGCGATGAGACAGACTGGGGTCGAGAGAGAGATTGGGGTGATGTGAGACAGAGAGCGAGAGAGAGTCCGGGGCGATGAGACAGACTGGGGTCGAGAGAGAGATCGGGGCGATGAGACAGACTGGGGTCGAGAGAGAGATCGGGGCGATGAGAGACACTGGGGGTGAGAGAGTGATCGGGGCGATGAGAAGACCGGGGGTGAGAGAGAGATCGGGGCAATGAGACAGACCGGGGGTGAGGGAGTAGATCAGGGTGATGAGATATACCGGGGACAAGAGAGAGATCGGGGCGATGAGACAGACCGGGGGCTCGAGATAGACAGGGGCAATGAGACAGACAGGGGGCGAGAGAGAGACCGGGGTGATGAGACAACACCGGGGGTGAGAGAGAGATCGGGGTGATGAGACAGACCGGGGGGTGAGATAGAGATCGGGGTGATGAGACAGACCGTGGTCGAGAGAGAGAGATTGGGGCGATGAGACAGACCGGGGGTGAGAGAGAGAGATCGGTGCGATGAGACAAACCGGGGGCGAGAGAGAGATCGGGGTGATGAGACAGACCGGGGGTTAGAGAGAGATTGGGGTGATGAGACAGACAGGGGGCTAGAGAGAGATCGGGGTGATGAGACAGACCGGGGGTGAGAGAGAGATCGGGGCGATGAGACAGACCGTGGGTGAGAGAGAGAGAATGGGGTGATGAGACAGACAGGGCGCTAGAGAGAGATCGGGGTGATGAGACAGACTGGGGGTGAGAGAGAGATCGGGGCAATGAGACAGACCGGGGGCTAGAGAGAGAGACCGGGGTGATGAGACAGACCAGGGGTGAGAAAGAGATCGGGGCGATGAGACAGACCGGGGGCTAGAGAGAGAGACCAGGGCGATGAGACTGACCGGGGGTGAGAGAGAGAGATCGGGGCTATTAGACAGACCGGGGTTGAGAGAGAGATCGGGGTGATGAGACAGACCGGGGGCGAGAGAGAGATCGGGGCGTTGAGACAGACCGGGGGCGAGAGAGAGATCGGGGCGATGAGACAGACCGGGGGCGAGAGAGAGATCGGGGCGATGAGACAGACCGGGGGTGAGAGAGAGAGACCGGGGTGATGAGCCAGACCAGGGGCGAGACAGAGATCGGGGCGATGAGACAGACCGGGGGCGAGAGGGAGATCGGGGTGATGAGACAGTCCGGGGTTGAGAGAGAGATCGGGGCGATGAAACAGACCGGAGGTGAGAGAGAGAGACCGGGGTGAAGAGACAGACCGGGGGTGAGAGAGAGATCGGGGTGATGAGACAGACCGGGGGTGAGAGAGAGGTCGGGGCGATGAGACAGACCGGAGGTGAGAGAGAGAGACCGGGGTGAAGAGACAGACCGGGGGTGAGAGAGAGATCGGGGTGATGAGACAGACCAGGGGCGAGAGAGAGATCGGGGTGATGAGACAGACCGGGGGTGAGAGATAGATCGGGGTGATGAGCCAGACCGGGGGTGAGAGAGAGATCGGGGTGATGAGACAGACCGGGGGTGAGAGAGAAATCGGGGTGATGAGATAGACCGGGGTTGAGAGAGAGATCGGGGTGATGAGACGGACCGGGGGCAAGAGAGAGATTGGGGTGATGAGACAGACCGGGGGGTGAGAGAGAGATCGGGGCGATTAGACAGACCGGGAGTGAGAGAGAGATCGGGGCAATGAGAGACACTGGGGGTGAGAGAGTGATCGGGACGATGAGGCAGACTGGGGGTGAGAGAGAGACCGGTGCAATGAGACAGACCGGGGGTGAGGGAGTAGATCAGGGTGATGAGACAGACCGGGGACGAGAGAGAGACCGGGGTGATGAGACAGACCGGGGGCGAGAGAGAGACCGGGGTGATGAGAGTGACCGGGGGTGAGAGAGAGATCGGGGTGATGAGACAGACCGGGGGGTGAGATAGAGATCGGGGTGATGAGACAGACCGGGGTCGAGAGAGAGAGATTGGGGTGATGAGACAGACCGGGACTGAGAGAGAGAGATCGGGGCGATGAGACAGACCGGGGGTGAGAGAGAGATCGGGGCGATGAGACAGACCGGGGACGAGAGAGAGATCGGGGTGATGAGACAGACCGGGGGTGAGAGAGAGATTGGGGGCGAGCGAGACTGGGGGCGAGAGAGATCCCAGGGTGATGAGAGAGACCGGAGGTGAGAGAGAGATCGGGGTGATGAGACAGACCGGGGGTGAGAGAGAGATCCGGGCGATGAGACAGACCGGGGGTGAGAGAGAGATTGGGGTGCTGAGACAGACCGGGCGCTAGAGAGAGAGATCGGGGCGATGAGACAGACCGGGGGCGAGAGAGAGATCGGGGTGTTGAGACAGACCGGGGGTGAGAGAGAGATCAGGGCGATGAGACAGACCGGGGGTGAAAGAGAGATCGGGGCGATGAGACAGACCGGGGGCTCGAGAGGGATCGGGGTGATGACACAGACCGAGGGTGAGAGAGAGATTGGGGTGATGAGACAGACCGGGCGCTCGAGAGAGAGATCGGAGCGATGAGACAGACCGGGGGCGAGAGAGAGATCGGGGCGATGAGAGACAGAGAGCGAGAGAGAGACCGGGGCGATGAGACAGACTGGGGTCGAGAGAGAGATCGGGGCGATGAGATAGACTGGGGTAGAGAGAGAGATCGGGGCAATGAGAGACACTGGGGGTGAGAGAGTGATCGGGGCGATGAGAAGACCTTGGGTGAGAGAGAGATCGGGGCGATGAGACAGACCGGGGACGAGAGAGAGATCCTGGTGATGAGACAGACCGGGGGTGAGAGAGAGATTGGGGGCGAGCGAGACTGGGGGTGAGAGAGAGACCAGGGTGATGAGACAGACCAGAGGTGAGAGAGAGATCGGGGCGATGAGACAGACCGGGAGTGAGAGAGAGAGATCGGGGCGATGAGACAGACCGGGGGTGAGAGAGAGATCGGGGCGATGAGACAGACCGGGGACGAGAGAGAGATCGGGGTGATGAGACAGACCGGGGGTGAGAGAGAGATTGGGGGCGAGCGAGACTGGGGGCGAGAGAGATCCCAGGGTGATGAGAGAGACCGGAGGTGAGAGAGAGATCGGGGTGATGAGACAGACAGGGGGTGAGAGAGAGATCCGGGCGATGAGACAGACCGGGGGTGAGAGAGAGATTGGGGTGATGAGACAGACCGGGGGCGAGAGAGAGATCGGGGTGATGAGACAGACCGGGGGTGAGAGAGAGATCAGGGCGATGAGACAGACCGGGGGTGAAAGAGAGATCGGGGCGATGAGACAGACCGGGGGCTCGAGAGGGATCGGGGTGATGACACAGACCGGGGCTGAGAGAGAGATTGGGGTGATGAGACAGACCGCGCGCTAGAGAGAGATCGGGGTGATGAGACAGACCGGGGGCGAGAGAGAGAGACCGGGGTGATGAGACTGACCGTGGGGGAGAGAGAGAGATCAGGGCGATGAGACAGACTGGGGTCGAGAGAGAGATCGGGGCGATGAGAGACACTGGGGGTGAGAGAGTGATCGGGGCGATGAGAAGACCGGGTTTGAGAGAGAGATCGGGGCAATGAGACAGACCGGGGGTGAGGGAGTAGATCAGGGTGATGAGACAGACCGGGGACGAGAGAGAGATCGGGGCGATGAGACAGACCGGGGGCTCGAGATAGACAGGGGCAATGAGACAGACCGGGGGCGAGAGAGAGACCGGGGTGATGAGACAACACCGGGGGCGAGAGAGAGACCGGGGTGTTGAGACTGACCGGGGGTGAGCGAGAGATCGGGGTGATGAGACAGACCGGGGGGTGAGATATAGATCGGGGTGATGAGACAGACCGTGGTCGAGAGAGAGAGATTGGGTCGATGAGACAGACCGGGGGTGAGAGAGAGAGATCAGCGCGATGAGACAAACCGGGGGCGAGAGAGAGATCGGTGTGATGAGACAGACCGGGGGTGAGAGAGAGATTGGGGTGATGAGACAGACAGGGGGCTAGAGAGAGATCGGGGTGATGAGACAGACCGGGGGTGAGAGAGAGATTGGGGTGATGAGACAGACAGGGGGCTAGAGAGAGATCGGGGCGATGAGACAGACCGGGGGTGAGAGAGAGAGAATGGGGTGATGAGACAGACAGGGCGCTAGAGAGAGACCGGGGTGATGAGACAACACCGGGGGCGAGAGAGAGACCGGGGTGATGAGACAGACCGGGGGGTGAGATAGAGATCGGGGTGATGAGACAGACCGTGGTCGAGAGAGAGAGATTGTGCAGATGAGACAGACCGGGGACGAGAGAGAGATCGGGGTGATGAGACAGACCGGGGGTGAGAGAGAGATCGGGGGCGAGAGAGACTGGGGGCGAGAGAGAGACCAGGGTGATGAGAGAGACCGGAGGTGAGAGAGAGATCGGGGTGATGAGACAGACCAGGGGGTGAGAGAGAGATCGGGGTGATGAGACAGACCGGGGGTGAGAGAGAGATTGGGGTGATGAGACAGAAAGAGGGCTAGAGAGAGATCGGTGTGATGAGACAGACCGGGGGTGAGAGAGAGATCGGGGCGACGAGACAGACCGGGGGTGAGAGAGAGAGATTGGGGTGATGAGACAGACAGGGCGCTAGAGAGAGATCGGGGTGATGAGACAGACCGGGGGTGAGAGAGAGATCGGGGCGATGAGACAGACCGGGGGCTAGAGAGAGAGACCGGGGTGATGAGACAGACCAGGGATGAGAGAGAGAGATCGGGGCGATGAGACAGCCCGGGGGTGAGAGAGAGATCGGGGCGATGAGACAGACTGGGGGTGAGAGAGAGAGATCGGGGCGATGAGACAGACTGGGGGTGAGATTGAGATCGGGGTGATGAGACAGACCGCGGGTGAGAGAGAGATCGAGGGCGAGAGAGACTGGAGCGATGAGACAGACCGGGGGGCGTGAGAGAGATCGGGGGTGAGAGAGACTGGGTTGCGGGGGAGAGACCAGGGTGATGAGACAGGCCGGGGGCAAGAGAGAGAGAGACCGGGGTGATGAGATAGACCGTGATGGGGGCTGGCGGGGATAGACCAGGGTGATCAGACAGACCAGGGGGTGAGAGAGAGACCATGACAAGAGATAGAGACCGGGGGCAGTGAGAGAGACCGGGGTGATAAAGATCCGGGGTGAGAGACAATGTGGGGTGAGAGAGAGACTGAGGGCGAGGAAGACCGGGGGTGAGAGAGAGGGGTTGACGAGAGAGACCAGGGTGACAAGACAGACCGGGAGCGAGAGAGAGAGACCGGGGGCGATGGAGAGTGGGGGGCGGGGGGGGTGGCGAGAGAGAGACCGGGGGAGACAAGAGAGACCGAGGCTGAGAGAGAGAGATTGGGACGATGAGACAGACCGCGGATGAGACAGAGATCGGGGCGATGAGACAGACCGGAGGCGAGAGAGAGATCGGGGCGATGAGACAGACCGGGAGTGAGAAAGAGATCGGGGCGATGAGAGACAGGGAGCGAGAGAGAGACCGGGGTGATGAAACAGACCGTGGGTGAGAGAGAGAGACCGAGGTGATGAGACAGACCTGGGGTGAGAGAGAGAGACCGGGGTGATGAGACAGACCGGGAGTGAGAGAGAGATCGGGGCGATGAGACAGACCGGGGGCGAGAGAGAGATCGGGGTGATGAGACAGACCGGGGGTGAGAGAGGGATCGGGGCGATGAGACAGACCGGAGGCGAGAGAGAGAGACCGGGGTGAAGAGACAGAGCGGGGGTGAGAGAGAGATCGGTGCGATTAGACAGACCGGGGGTGAGAGAGAGATCGGGGCGATGAGAGACACTGGGTGTGAGAGAGTGATCGGGGCGATGAAAAGACCGGGGGTGAGAGAGAGATCGGGGCGATGAGACAGACCAGGGGTGAGGGAGAGATCGGGGCGATGAGACAGACCGGGGGTGAGAGAGAGAGATTGGGGTGATGAGACAGACAGGGCGCTAGAGAGAGATCGGGGTGATGAGACAGACCGGGGGTGAGAGAGAGATTGGGGCGATGAGACAGACCGGGGGCTAGAGAGAGAGACCGGGGTGATGAGACAGACCAGGGGTGAGAAAGAGATCGGGGTGATGAGACAGACCGGGGGTTGAGATAGAGATCGGGGTGATGAGACAGACCGGGGGTGAGATTGAGATCGGGGTGATGAGACAGACCGGGGGTGAGAGAGAGATCGGGGTGATGAGACAGACAGGGCGCTAGAGAGAGATCGGGGTGATGAGACAGACCGGGGGTCAGAGAGAGATTGGGGCGATGAGACAGACCGGGGGCTAGAGAGAGAGACCGGGGTGATGAGACAGACCAGGGGTGAGAAAGAGATCGGGGCGATGAGACAGACCGGTGGCTAGAGAGAGAGACCGGGGCGATGAGACAGACCGGGGGTGAGAGAGAGATTGGGGCGATGAGACAGACTGGGGGTGAGAGGGAGATCGGGGCGATGAGACAGACCGGGGGTGAGATTGAGATCGGGGTGATGAGACAGACCGGGGGTGAGAGAGAGATCGTGGGCGAGAGAGACTGTAGCGATGAGACAGACCGGGGGCGTGAGAGAGATTGGGGCGATGAGACAGACCGGGGGCGAGAGAGAGATCGGGGTGATGAGACAGACCGGGGGTGAGAGAGAGATCGGGGCGATGAGACAGACCGGAGACGAGAGAGAGAGACCGGGGTGAAGAGACAGAGCGGGGGTGAGAGAGAGATCGGGGCGATTAGACAGACCAGGGGCGAGAGAGAGATCGGGGGTGATGAGACAGACCGGGGTCGAGAGAGAGAGACCGGGGTGATGAGACTGACCGAGGGTGAGAGAGAGATCGGGGTGATGAGACAGACCGGGGGGTGAGATAGAGATCGGGGTGATGAGACAGACCGGGGTCGAGAGAGAGAGAGATTGGGGCGATGAGACAGACCGGGGGTGAGAGAGAGAGATTGGGGTGATGAGACAGACAGGGCGCTAGAGAGAGATCGGGGTGATGAGACTGACTGAGGGTGAGAGAGAGATCGGGGTGATGAGACAGACCGGGGGGTGAGATAGAGATCGGGGTGATGAGACAGACCGGGGTCGAGAGAGAGAGATTGGGGCGATGAGACAGACCGGGGGTGAGAGAGAGAGATTGGGGTGATGAGACAGACAGGGCGCTAGAGAGAGATCGGGGCGATGAGACAGACCGTGGGTGAGAGAGAGATCGGGGCGATGAGACAGACCGGGGGCTAGAGATAGAGACCGGGGTGATGAGACAGACCAGGGGTGAGAAAGAGATCGGGGCGATGAGACAGACCGGGGGCTAGAGAGAGAGACCGGGGCGATGAGACAGACCGGGGGTGAGAGAGAGAGATCGGGGCGATGAGATAGACCGGGGGTGAGAGAGAGATCGGGGCGATGAGACAGACCGGGGGTGAGAGAGAGATCGGGGGTGATGAGACAGACCGGGGTCGAGAGAGAGAGAGACCGGGGTGATGAGACTGACCGGGGGTGAGAGAGCGATCGGGGTGATGAGACAGACCGGGGCGTGAGATAGAGATCGGGGTGATGAGACAGACCGGGGTCGAGAGAGAGAGATTGGGGCGATGAGACAGACCGGGGGTGAGAGAGAGAGATCGCGGCGATGAGACAGACCAGGGGCGAGAGAGAGATCGCGGCGATGAGACAGACCGGGGACCAGCGAGAGATCGGGGTGATGAGACAGACCGGGGGTGAGAGAGAGATCGGAGTGATGAGACAGACCAGGGGTGAGAGAGAGACCGGGGTGATGAGATAGACCGTGGTGGGGGCTGGCGGGGATAGACCAGGGTGATGAGACAGACCAGGGGGTGAGAGAGAGACCATGACAAGAGATAGAGACAGAGGGCAGTGAGAGAGACCGGGGTGATAAAGACCCGGGGTGAGAGACAATGTGGGTTGAGAGAGAGACTGAGGGCGAGGAAGACCGGGGGTGAGAGAGAGGGGTTGATGAGAGAGACCAGGGTGACAAGACAGACCGGGAGTGGGAGAGAGAGAGACCGGGGGCGATGGAGAGTGGGGGGGGGGGTGGCGAGAGAGAGACCGGTGGAGACAAGAGAGACCGAGGCTGAGAGAGAGAGATCGGGTCGATGAGACAGTCCGGGGCTAGAGAGAGAGATCGGGGTGATGAGACAGACTGGGGGCGAGAGAGAGATCGGGGTGATGAGACAGACCGGGGGCGAGAGAGAGATCGGGGCGATGAGACAGACCGGGAGCGAGAGAGAGATCGGGGCGATGAGACAGACCGGGGGTGATTGAGAGATCGGGGCGATGAGACAGACTGGGGTCGTGAGAGAGATCGGGGCGATGAGACAGACCGGGGGTGAGAGTGAGAGACCGGGGTGATGAGACAGACCGGGGGTGAGAGAGAGAGACCGGGGTGATGAGACAGGCCGGGGGCGAGAGAGAGATCGGGGTGATGAGACAGTCCGGGGGGTGAGAGAGAGATCGGGGCGATGAGACAGACCGGGGTCGAGGGAGAGATCGGGGCGATGAGACAGACCGGAGGGTGAAAGAGAGATTGGGGCAATGAGACAGACTGGGGGCTCGAGTGGGATCGGGGTGATGAGACAGACCGGGGTTGAGAGAGAGATCGGGGTGATGAGACTGAACGGGGGTGAGAGAGAGAGATCGGCGCGATGAGACAAACCGGGGGCGAGAGAGAGATCGGGCAGATGAGACAGACCGGGGACGAGCGAGAGATCGGGGTGATGAGACAGACCGGGGGTGAGAGAGAGATCGGGGGCGAGAGAGACTGGGGGCGAGAGAGAGACCAGGGTGATGAGAGAGACCGGAGGTGAGAGAGAGATCGGGGTGATGAGACAGACCAGGGGGTGAGAGAGAGATCGGGGTGATGAGACAGACCGGGGGTGAGAGAGAGATTGGGGTGATGAGACAGACAGAGGGCTAGGGAGAGATCGGTGTGATGAGACAGACCGGGGGTGAGAGAGAGATCGGGGCGACGAGACAGACCGGGGGTGAGAGAGAGAGATTGGGGTGATGAGACAGACAGGGCGCGAGAGAAAGATCGGGGTGATGAGACAGACCGGGGGTGAGAGAGAGATCGGGGCGATGAGACAGACCGGGGGCTAGAGAGAGAGACCGGGGTGATGAGACAGACCAGGGGTGAGAAAGTGATCGGGGCGATGAGACAGACCGGGGGCTAGAGAGAGAGACCGAGGCGATGAGACAGACCGGGGGTGAGAGAGAGAGATCGGGGCGATGAGACAGACCGGGTGTGAGAGAGAGATCGGGGCGATGAGACAGACTGGGGGTGAGAGAGAGATCGGGTCTATGAGACAGACCGGGGGTGAGAGAGAGATCGGGGCGATGAGACAGACTGGGGGCTCGAGTGGGATCGGGGTGACGAGACAGACCGGGGTTGAGAGATGAGATCGGGGTGATGAGACAGAACGGGGGCGAGAGAGAGATCGGGGTGATGAGACAGACCGGGGGTGAGAGAGAGATCGGGGCGATGAGACAGACCGGGGGTGAGAGAGAGATCGGGGCGATGAGACAGAACGGGGGCGATAGAGACATCAGGGGGATGAGACAGACATGGGGGCTAGAGAGAGATCGGGGCGATGAGACAGACCGGGGTCGAGAGAGAAATCGGGGTGATGAGACAGACCGGGGGCTAGAGAGAGAAATCGGTGTGATGAGACAGACCGGGGGCGAGAGAGATTTCGGGGCGATGAGACAGACCGGGGGTGAGAGAGAGATCGGGGCGATGAGACAGACTGGGGGCGAGAGAGAGATCGGGGTGATGAGACAGACTGGGGGCGAGAGAGAGACCGGGGTGATGAGACAGACCGGGGGCGAGAGAGAGATCGGGGCGATGAGACAGACCGGGGGCGAGAGAGAGAAATCGTGGTGATGAGACAGACCGGGGGCGAGAGAGATTTCGGGGCGATGAGACAGACCCAGGGTGAGAGAGAGATCGGTGCGATGAGACAGACTGGGGGCGAGAGAGAGATCGGGGTGATGAGACAGACCGGTGGCGAGAGACAGATCGGGGCGATAAGACAGACCGGGGGCTAGAGAGAGATCGGGGCGATGAGACAGACTGGGGTCGAGAGAGAGATCGGGGTGTTGAGACAGACCGGGGGCTAGAGAGAGATCGGGGTGATGAGACAGACCGGGGGTGAGAGAGAGAGATCGGGGCGATTAGACAGACCGGGGGCGAGAGAGCCTAGGGTGATGAGACAGACCGTGGGCGAGAGAGACTAGGGTGATGAGACAGACCAGGGGTGAGAGAGAAATCGGTGTGATGAGACAGACTGGGGGCGAGAGAGAGATCAGGGAGATGAGACAGACATGGTGGCTAGAGTGAGATCGGGGCGATGAGACAGACTGGGGTCGAGAGAGTGATCGGGGTGATGAGACAGACCGGGGGCGAGAGAGAGCTCGGGGGGTTGAGACAGACATGGGGGCTAGAGAGAGATCGGGGCGATGAGACAGACTGGGGTCGAGAGAGAGATCGGTGTGTTGAGACAGACCGGGGTCTAGAGAGAGATTGGGGCGATAAGACAGACCGGGTTGAGAGAGAGATCGGGGTGATGAGACAGACCGGGGGCTAGAGAGAGATCGGGGTGATGAGACAGACCGGGGGCTAGAGAGAGATCGGGGCTATGAGACAGACCGGAGTCGAGAGAGAAATCGGGGCGATGAGACAGACCGGGGGCTAGAGAGAGAAATCGGTGTGATGAGACAGACCGGGGCGATGAGACAGTCCAGGGGCAAGAGAGAGAGATCGGGGTGATGAGACAGACCGGGGGCGAGAGAGAGATTGGGTCGATGAAACAGACCGGGGGCGAGAGAGAGAGATCGGGGTGATGAGACAGACTGGGGCCAGAGAGAGATTGGGGCGATGAGGCAGACCGGGGGCTAGAGAGACAAATCGGGGTGATGAGACAGACCGGGGGCGAGAGAGATTTCGGGGCGATGAGACAGACCCGGGGTGAGAGAGAGATCGGGGCGATGAGACGGACTGGGGGCGAGAGAGAGAGATCGGGGTGATGAGACAGACTGGGGACTAGAGAGAGACCGGGGTGATGAGACAGACCGGGGGCGAGAGAGAGATCGGGGCGATGAGACAGACCGGGGTCTATAGAGAGAAATCGGGGTGATGAGACAGACTGGGGTCGAGAGAGAGATCAGGGAGATGAGACAGACATGGTGGCTAGAGTGAGATCGGGGCGATGAGACAGACTGGGGTCGAGAGAGTGATCGGGGTGATGAGACAGACCGGGGGCGAGAGAGAGCTCGGGGGGTTGAGACAGACATGGGGGCTAGAGAGAGATCGGGGCGATGAGACAGACTGGGGTCGAGAGAGAGATCGGTGTGTTGAGACAGACCGGGGTCTAGAGAGAGATCGGGGCGATAAGACAGACCGGGTTGAGAGAGAGATCGGGGTGATGAGACAGACCGGGGGCTAGAGAGAGATCGGGGTGATGAGACAGACCGGGGGCTAGAGAGAGATCGGGGCGATGAGACAGACCGGGGTCGA